>NW_026067956.1:898841-1029184 GCF_014885135.2 Alexandromys fortis
CTCTCTCTCTCTCTCTCTCTCTCTCTCTCTCTCTCGCGCGCGCGCGCGCGCGTGTGTGTGTGTGTGTGTGGTATATACATGTATATGGGAGGTGTGCTATCAGTGCATATGTATATTGAGGCTGGAGGTTAACATGGACCCTCTTCTCTCTTGCTCTCTACCTGTTTTTGAAGGCAGGGTCTCTCACTGAACCTGGAGATTACTTTCTCAGCTAGACTAGCTGACCAGCAAGCCCTTGAGAGCTAGCTACCTGTTCGGCCCACACTAAAGCTGCCTGCAGCCATATCAGCTTTGATATGGATGTCGGGGAGCCAAACTCAGTCTCTTCCTCAAGCTTGCGGAGCAGTGTTTGAAGACTGAGCATCTTCCCAGCCTAAGACTACTGGCTTTTTTATTTTTCAGTTATTCCCAAGAATCTGGGAATTTTCCCCAAATCTTTCCCTAGTATCACCTCTTCCTACTGCCGGTGGGACTTGGAAACCTGTTCCCATAGAGCTGGCTCCCCGGGAAGCACCCACACGCTATACTTGGCTGACTTTCCCTGGAGACAATACCTATCTTCATTTACTCATTCCAGTAATCACGAGGGACACAGCACTAGCTCCCCATTTTACAGACAAGAAAGTAGAGGCACAAAGAAGTACTATAACATGCCTAAGGTCACAGAGGTATCAAGCAGCAGGACTTACTTTTGTCTAACTTGTCTACTCCAAAGCTTTTAATCTTGTTACCACAGAGGTTCAAATGAACATCTGTTTCTCAGTATGTGAGGACAGAGAAGCAGAAAAACACACAGCAAAACCGCAAACTCACCTTCAATTTCTCCTTGAGAATTCTAGTCCTTTGTAGTTTGATTACTTCATTTCTTTGCAAAACAGCCTCTCTCTGACTCTGAATAGCTTGCTGGGTTAAGAAAAAAATACAGCAGCCAGAGGCTAGGGTTATGGGCAGTGGTGAGGTGATCAGCGCATGTTGTTTTAGCTGTCTTCGTTTGGCCCAGAAACTCAATTATTCACATATTAGGAAAATGTACTACCAATCACAAAAGACATTATTTAAAAAACACTATTGGGCCAGGCTGGGGCGGCGGTGGTGCACACCTTTAATCCCAGCACTCAGAAGGCAGAGGCAGGCGGATCTCTGTAAACTCAAGACCAGCCTTTTCTACAGACTGAGTTCTATCACAGCCAGCGCTACACAGAGAAACCCTGTCTCAAAAACAAAACAGTATCAACAAAATTACTGGTCCAGATCCTGAAGAGATAGATATCTCAGTGATGGAGAGCACCTGCTGTTCTTTCAGATGCCCTGAGTGTGGTTCCTAGCATCTATTTCTGTGGACCACAACTGCCTGTAATTCCAGCTCCTGGGATCGATCCCTCTTCCAGCCTCCACAGGATCTTCCCTTACATAGCACATGCATGCACACACTTGCACACATTCATACACACTCACACACACACACAATTAATAACAAAAATAGATGCTTTTAAATGACTGGTCCATACTTACATTTCCAATCTTTCTTTCCCTAAAATGAAATAAGAAAAAAAAAAGTAACAATGACTAAACTTATTTTGCATTTTCAAAATTTCCAACTTTGCCGGAAAACAGCACAGACAAACAGACGTGTCCCGGTTTTGTATAAGCTCTTTTTTGGCTCAACCCTCCCTCCACCACCTCCCCTCCTCTTCCAGTATCTTGGAAAGAGGGCCTTTATTTCCCAATGGTGAGCAATGGCCTGTAAACGCACTCCCTTTCCCAGGAAGAGGGTGGCCCTCTCAGTCTGAGTTCCCATGGTACTGGGCTTGTCCCTCTTTTAGACAGCGGTCTTAGAAATGAGGCAATCCTCAGTGCCCATCAGATTTAATGATGCCCAGTTTCAATGTTGGCCCTGGAAAAGTAAGCTTCAGACGTTCTGTGGTGGGGAGTAGGGCAGGATAAATTGTAGGCGTGAGGAATGAAGCTAGAATTCTGACCTAGACCGTAAGAGGAAACATTTTAGAGAAAACAGCCAGGCTTGAGTTTTGGTGACCCTGGGAGGAATGTGGAGGGGACGTGTGATGAGTTCCAGAGACTGCAGAGAATTTCCAATGGCCCAGCAACACTGACATTGTATCTTGTGACCTCATGCTGTGTGCTCAACACAGCCTGTTTGTATTTGTTCTGCTGGTTCGTTTTTTTTACTCAACGGTATCCCAAGGTGGAAGGGAAGTCCCACCTCTCCCTAGTAACTGGGGGACAGGGTCCCATGGAAATGAAGACATCTATTATTAATTTCCACCAAGCTCTCCAACCCAATATCTCTAATACAGATCTTTCATTCCTAGTCATTAGATTGGTACTCTAAAACCTTTGGGCCAAATTCTTAAGTTTTAAGTTAAAAAAAAAAAACTTAAGTAAACAATACTGAGGCGAAACCTGACACTTGAAAGTTACAGCAGGCTGGATATGGTATGTTCCTCCGAGTCACAGGAAGCCTACATTTTCATGTCCCTGGAAACAGGAAGCACTCTTTCTATACTGTGCATGTGCGGGGTACCTCAGAGTTTCCGTAGAGAACAGTGGTTTAGCACACAACTGCCCCCAGGAGTGCCCCATGGCTGAGACTTTTGAGCAAATCCACCCAGACATCTTGACATCTCAACTAGTCACACAGACTTCTCTTTCATCCCCAAGAGTCACTTGGTGAAGCCTGAGGTGAAGTTCTATTGTTATTATTTTCACAGCCAGGACCCAGGAAAGAAAGTCCAGGGCTGGATGAGCCACAGACTTGCCAGCTCGGCACAACACCTGAGATACTCCCGCAAGTGGAGTTTGTCCGTCTTGGTGACCACCAGGGCGATGTCCCTGCAGAAGCCACGCTGGCAGGCTTTGATGCTCTCATTCAGAAGGTCCTCGTGGGCCTTTCCTCCCGAAACACGCTCTACGTCGCTGATCACCCAGATCACAGAACACTTATCAACGGTCTGCAGGACAAGGGTCAGAAGGTGGACAGCATCTCAGTGGTAGAGCCTGCAGTTCAGTGATGGAGCTTTCCCGCTGCCTTCTCAACCCCTGCCCCTCACTCAGGGCTCCTACTCCACTCTCTGCACCAGCCAAGGAAGCAGCTCATGGATACTCATGTGCGCCTCCATTTGTCTCTTAGGGCCCTGAACTGGATTAGCACCGATGAGCAGACCCCCTCTCCTGGACATCCTACACACCTCAACTCCCTACCACAGCTCCTCTCCGACTGTTCGGTGCAGTTCTCTGTCACCTAGAGGGAAGGGGACCTCTTGCCTTGCATCTTAGAGTCCACAGAACCTCAAGCACTTGGCCCACCAGAGCTCCCAGCTTCCTGAAGAATGATTGGCAGAGTTCTAAAGATCAGTGCTCTGGGCCCAGACCCATCGGCCACATGTGTCGCCTCACAGGAGGGCTCTTCAAAACTACCTTTGCTCACCTAGCAAGAAGCTAAACACCTGATAATTCATGTTCCAAAGGCCAACAAACATGACATTAGTAGCCCCAACACTGCTTCCTTAAATGCTCATCTTTGAGTGACAATTATGCATGGCCCTGTGACATGATTCTCACTGTATTGTCTGTCTTATCTCTGTATATGCAAAATGCTGACCCCAATCAGAAACCAAGTTGACTCTCAGTTTTTCAACACAATAAGTTGCACATAAAGAGAGGTATGACTATTTTGTGACTTGAGAATTATTATTCTCATTATTCCTACACATATCAATTGTGTTAACTAGTAGAGATCCTATACCTCAGAGGATATATGCCTGGAAACACCGGAAGATATTTTTAAAGAATGTTTTTATTTGCATGCATGTATATGTACATGTGTGTGTGCGTGTATGTGTGTGTGTGTGTGTGTTGTGTGTACGGGTGCCTACAGAAGCAAGAGGAGAGTGTACACTGCTCTGGAGCTGAACTTACAAGCAGTTGTGACATGGAGGCTGACAACTGAATCCTGGTCCTCTGCAAAAGCAGCAGCAAGTGCTCTCAGCCAATGAACCATCTCCCCAACCCCTCTAAAGATATTTTCAATTGTTACAATTTGAGATGCTTACAGATAAAAGCTAAATTCCTTACAATGCCCAGATGACCTTCCGATAACAAAGAATTATCTGGCTCCAAATGTTACAAGGTCCAGAGACCTTGAGTTAACAGCAGTGAGTTTCAAAACAGTTTTCTCTAAGGCCAAACAGCTGATGAGCGGCAGAATTTGGGGTTAGGTTAACTTCCTAACTGGCCTGCTGTGACCCCTGTGCACTGTACCCACTGGCCCAAGGCATCCCTTTGGTGAAAAGGCAGCCCCAGCATCTTCCCCTTTCTCAGACTCTAGTTCATAGCAAATGCCTCTGAAGGGACCAGGGTGCTTGTTTAAACACAGAACTGCTCTGATTGCATCAGGAGGGGAAGACCTGGTGACATCAATTGCTTATGCCTCCCACTGGTTAATAAAGAAAGCTGGCTTGAGCCTATGGCCGGGAGGAGCAGAGGTAGGTGGGGAAGATGAAACTAAATGCTGGGAGAAAGAAGGGCAGAATCAGAGAGAAGCCATGTAGCCCCACCAGAGACAGATGCCAGAACTTTAGCCAGTAAGCCACAGCCACGTGGTAATATACAGATGAATAGAAATGGGTTAAATTAATATATAAGAGTTAGCCAATAAGAAGCTAGAACCAATGGGTCAAGCCGTGTTTTAAATATTATAGTTTCTGTATGGTTATTTTGGTTCTGAGCAGCCAGGACAAACAAGTGGCCTCCTTCAACATGACCCCAAGTCCTTTTGTTCCATAGATCATAGTTTAAAGAATATGTGCCCTCTAAAGAGAAGAAACCAGGTCCAGGGGAGTAAAGGAGCCACACACATCTGGACCCTAACCCTCATCTCTTTGGAATGGACCCACATTTAGACACCAATGTAAAAATGCCTGCTGCCTTCCCCTTCTGGTTCTTCCTAGGAAGAAGGTGCTGTCAGTTACTTCCTGTAAGAGGCTGTCAAAAAACCTCAGGAATGCAGAGGAGAGGGGCCAGGCAGAGCAATCTAGGAACCAGCCTGTCCCTCTAGCCAGCCTCCTCAGAGCGTGATCCAGGCCAGATCTGCTGGCTTTGATAAACAGCCCAGTATATCCAAACCGGCTGCAGCCGTGTTCCATCCAAGGGAAGAGCCAGCCCCTCCTTAGCTGTCACTCTCTGCTTGGCCTGAAACTAACTGAGGGTTTAGGGCTAAGACTAGTGAGAAACTAAAGTTCACATGGCCAGTCCTGAGCCACTGACCAGAGTGAAGGACACGGACTACCTCGTCCTAAAGGAGAGGAAAAAGGACGGGGATGGAGAGGATAGAGCCCCGTGGATCAGCTAAGAAACCTGATATCACTGAATCTTGTCACCGGCTAGCCTTGGACAAGGGACTCTGTCCCCGGCTAGTCTTGGATAAGGGATTCTGTCACCAGCTAGCCTTAGACAAGGGACTTTGTCCCCAGCTAGCCTTGGACAAGGGACTCCATCACCGGCTAGCCTTGGACAAGGGACTTTGTCACTGGCTAGCCTTAGACAAGGGACTTTGTCACCGGCTAGCCTTGGACAAGGGATTCTGTTTTCTGAACTTTTACAGCTTCAGCTGTAGAATCTGGCTCTCTGTTCACTTAGTGTACACTGGCAGAGCTGTAAGAGTTCTTCATAATAGTAGCTCTGCTACTAACAGTGACAAGACATCATCCATCCCTGCTCCCGTCTATCTGGGGTCCTGTGTTCCCCCATCCCTGTCCCCATCTATCTGAGGTCCTATGTTACACACACACACACACACACACACACACACACACACACACACACTTTCTCTTTCTTTAGAGAACGGTCTGGCTGTTCTTTTCCTTCCGGTTTCTTGAAAAGCCTAACCCAGAGGCAGCAGGACAAAGGCAGACAGCTCCAGGCATGCTTTCTGCCATTTCCCTCCTCCACACCCACCATGACCCTCCCTCTGTCAAAGAGCATCATCCTTCCCTGCCTTGCCGACAGAGAGTCAGACTCTTGGTTCTTGAGTGACTGACTTCTGTACCTTGCACCCCTGCCCTGTTATGATTTGGATGGGAGAGGCCTCCCACAGGCTCGTGTGTTTGAATGCTTGGTTCCCAGCTGGTGGTGTTTGGGAGAAGTTAGGGAACCTTTCTGATAGCTCAGCCCCACTTTCTGCGCTCTCTCTCTCTCTCTCTCTCTCTCGTTCTCACTCGCTCTCTGACATGACCGCATGTCTGCCTATCTCTGCCTCTCTTTCCTAAGTGAGGACGAAATGAGATCACTCTGCTTCCTGATTGTCATGCAGACCCTGTGCTCTGGCCACCATTCTTTCTCCCCATGGTGGGCTGTACCACCTCTGGAACCGTAGCCAACAAAACAAATCCTTTCCCCCTAAGTTGCTCTTTGTCAGGACACTCTATTGCAGCAGCAGAAAAGTAACACAGCCTTTGTGCTCACGGCCACCTTGTCCCCTTACTCTGCTTCCCTAGGCCTCTCTGTTGCTGCCCTTCTTGTCCATCGTACACTCTTGTCCCGGCTACACACACCCCTGCAATCCCTTCTCCCCAGCTTCTGTGGCCATCCACATACAGCCCCTGTTCAACACAGGAATACAGAAAAATGAAAAAATTTAATGTCAACAAGTTCACAAAATCCCAACTTGTTTCTCTGAAGGGGGTGGAGGAAGAGAGAGAAGAAAGATAAACCCCGTGGGGGGAAAAAAATCACCTTTTTCCACATCTCATCCCTCTTGCTGTTGAAGTCGCCTGTGCCTGGAATGTCCACCAGGACAACCCCTTCTGGAATCAGGGCAGATTTGGGAAGAATCACTTCCACGTATTTAATCAAGGGCCAGATTTGTGTTTCAGCTGATCCTCCATCCCAGTCGCTCCTCTGAGTGCGGATATAAGGGTCCAGCTTGACAGATAGCTCTCCTGCCTGAAGAGAAATGACAGGTTGCACGGACCAATGAGGGCTCTTTATCCTGGCTGTGATGCAGAATCAATGAAGGGATGCTGAGGGACAATGGGAAGTCCTCAGACAACAGACACCAGGAAGCACAGAATGGTCTCCTCAAGGACCCGTGAGCCTGTGAAGACCAGCAAGTTCAAGTTCCTTGACATAGTTGGGGCTGGAGAGGTGGCTCGGTGGATAAGAGAACTTGCTGCCCAATCAGAGTCCCAGACTTCAGATCCCAGCATCCATACTGGGCAGCTCAAAGCTGTCCGTAACTCCAACTCCGTGTCTCTGTCTCTCTCTCACACACACATACAGAGAGAGAGAGAGAGAGAGAGAGAGAGAGAGAGAGAGAGAGAGAGAAATAAAACAAAATAAAATGAGTAAATATTTAGAATTCAGTGGGGCTGGGGATGTAGCTCAGCTTATAGAGTGCTGGCCTAGCGAGCAGAAAGCCCTGGGTTTGGTCGCAGCACTGCATAACCTGAGTGTGGTGGTTACAGGAGACAGGAGGACCAAGAGTTCAAGACCATCTTTGGCTACACAGTGAGTTTAAGGCAGTTCAGAATATAAAAAACCAGCCCAACACAACTAGAAGAGGACTCCAGAAAAGTTATAGGATGCTAAATTTATCTCCCAGATTCCATTTGCTTCTAAAATTGATGCAGTTTTCTAAATTTTGCTTAGAGCATATTTTCTCCACATGGCGAAAGGCAACTGTGAAGAATTTAGTTCATGGAAGTCTCATGTATAATTATAGAAAATCAATCATGACCTAATGATCATATTTTAGAAATTAAAGATTGATCAGAAATTTGATCTTTAAGAAAAATTTTTTAAAAATTTCCAAGTAGATATACATAAATATATATAAATAAATCCTTCCTCCCCACCCCCATGTGTGTGTGTGTATACATGTGTGTGTGTTTGTGTGCACACTTGATATATATGCTTTTCCAGAATATTTCAATAACAGTGAGTGAGATTGGGGGAAGAGGAGGTTTCCAGTCTACTGTTCCTACTTAGATACATCAGGACAGTAAGTCTCAACTGGTACACTTCAGAGAGCAGAAAAGCTAGGATCCATGGTGGCTATTGTTGATCAATGTCTATGGAAAGGCCCAGAAAGAAAGCAAGAGAGAATGACACATACATATAAGTTCACACATAAGCATGCCTCAGGGCAAACGTGGAAGTCAGAGGACAACTTGCAGGAACCAGTTCTCTCCTCCCACTCTGTGGGTCTCGGGGATCAAATTCAGGTTGTCAGGCTTGACGGCCAGTACCTTCACCTGCTGAGCCAAGTCACTTGGCCCACCGTGGGAAACCTAGGTTCTTTAATGTGCAATGTTTATAGGTTGGGTGTTGGTTTCACAGATAGTTTGTCTTAATATAGATTCTGAATCTCAGCATAATAGAACGTATGCCAATTCTGAAATTGGATGGGCATCCCAGGCTTCATCATGCCAGCCTGATCTGTTTGGGGAGCCAAGGGAGTGAGGTTGATCTAATCAGGGCAAGTCAGATTGTTGCCTTCCATAGCTAAGGAGAGCCACTCAGCCCAGTTCTGAACAATGAAATCCACACGCAAAGTTAACAATGGTGTTTCTGGGACTGCTTCCACTTCCTGAAATGGGAGATGTGTTTGTTGCCAACATGCATCTGCTTCTTTCCATGAGACAAGCTGCAACAGCTGGCATTTCAGCAGCAACCTTATGACTAAGAGGCCACAAGCACCATGAAAGGCCAAGGAGACCACAGAGATGTTGAATCTGACACGGCTGAGTTACTGAACCGATCTAAGACCCTTTTGCCTCCTAACGAATAAACTTCATATGCTCACGTCTTTATATATATTTATAGTATGCTATATATGATATATAATATAATATATAATGAATACATATATACTCATTTTCACTCAAAGTCATTCCAAATTAATCCTCATCTGGCTGTAGTCTTTTCTGAGCATAAAAACTTCATTTGGAAATCAAAGTTTACCATCTATAGGCATAAATAATGAACGATAATTGGATGATATCTAATTCTGATTTGGGTAACAGTTTATTTCCAATAAAAACCACTGTACCTTAGACAATTCCCCTTGATTTATTCAATTGTTATATTTAAGACTAACAATAAAGAAAAATAAATCTTGACGTTACCTCCTCTGCCTTAAGAGTGATGGTTCTGGAGGTCGGAATCCTCACTCTGGGCTTCGTCCTTAGCAAATCCTCATAGGGCCTCTGTTCTGCCCCACGGCCATACAGCATCTGTAGCTTCTGGGCCGCTTCTGCTGCTGCATCATCCCTGGCCCACATATCTGCATCTTCTTCCCTGGGCCCCTCTGCCCTGTGCAGGAGCGTAGTCAAGTCCTTCAGTTCTGCCTTCCACTCCTGCCAAGGCAGAGCAAGCCACACTGCTCATGACAGACTTGGGGGAGGGGTGGTAACAAGGGGAAGGACAGAGCCCCAGGCCCTGGGGGGCGGGCAGAGGTTGAGAACAGAACCCTAAGTCAGCTACCCTAACTGGTCCAGTAAATGGTTGGCTTCATCAATTTGATACGGTCTAGGGTTATCTGAGACAAGGTCAAAGGAGAAACCGTCTCACTCACGTCGGTCTGTGGCCATGTCTGTGAGGGACTGTCTTGATTTTCTGAATGACGGAAGGGAGTCAAGTCAAGTGTGTGTGATGCCATTTCAGGGCAAATGGTCCTGAGCTACACAAAAAGCAAGCTGAGGATGAGTATGGGAGCCAGCCAGGGAGCGAGCCAACAGGCGGCAGTGCTCCATGGCTTCTGTCTTTGAATTTCTGCTCTGACTTCCCTCAGTGACAGACTGTGACCTGGAAGCACAAGCCAAATAAACCCTTTCCTCCCCACAGTTAGTCTTTGCCATGATGTTTGTCACAGAAACAGAAAAGAAATGAGAACAATGAACATGCAGGGGCTTAGAGAGGAGCACGCCTGACCCAAGGCCCTGGGCCAGAACCCCCATCTCACCCTGCAGAATATTTTCGCTGAAATAGGTTTCATTAGATGAATGTTCTATAGTAATTTGTGCGCGTGCATACACATGTTTCATGAAGGCAGGGCTTGACATCAGATGCTCTCCTCAATCACTTCTCCACCGTATTTGTCTGTCTGTTTGAGACAGCATCTCTCAGTGAACTGGGAGCTCACCAGTTCAGCTGGCTGGCAAGTGCCGGTCATTATCTCTGTCCCCCTGGCTTTTTACTCTCCACAGATGCTGATGGTCCAAACTTAAGTGCTCGTGCTTACCAGGCAAGCACTTTACCAACTGAGCAATATCCCCAATCCCTGTGAGGCAGTTATAATGATATAATTGCAATCTCTGGTGGTGTCGAGAGGAAAACTTCATGGAAGAAAGGAAAAGAAGAGACATGAGAGACGGGGGGTAGGCTGGCCTACCTGATCAGACAGAAGGTGGATTTTGGCCTCATACTGTTCACAGCAGCCAGAGCTCACTTGGACGATGCATGATGTGCAAATGCTTTCTCCAGACACTGGTAGAAACATGGCTTGCTGGATGAGGGCATTGATCAGAGAGCTCTTGCCGGCTCCAGTGCTTCCCAGGAACCCTACGTAGATCGGCTCCAGCGGTGGTTTTTCAATCAAGGCAAGAAGCCGGTTTCTGCATCCATTTCAGAGTGCACAGGAGTATGAGAAGAAGCACACCAGAACAGAATGCAAAGAAACTAAAATCCGATCCTGGGCAATTCACTACATCCTTCCTTTCTTTGATGAAGGGGTAATACTACTTCCTACTTTCTACATAGACTTGGGCTGGGGAGCAAACAGGACTAGGTAAAAATGCTTGGTAAGGAGAATTCTCCACAAACGTTATACTGTCTACATAGATGTGAGAGACATCCTTGTTTGTGTTCCATGTTCTCGTCTCTAATAAAAACCCACGCAGAAAAGTCTGAGGAGCAACCCGGAGTCCTGTGAGCAAGGTCAACTATGTCACTGACTTGACTGAGGACCTTTGAGCCAACTCTGTACGGACAGTTGATGAACTCAATGACACAGAGTTTGGCTGGGTTTGGAGCATTTCCCCTTATCCACAGTGTGACTTTGCTTCATGGCTTGGTCTTTCGGAGCATCAGTTTCAGTAAAAAAATGGAACAATCACAGGAGAGTAGCTGACAACAGTGGTCACACAACAAATGGTTACTGTCAGTGCCTAAAAACAAAACAAAACCCACAAACAATATAGCCCGAAAGAAAGCCTCCAGCCGTAGGAATTGTTTCCTGTCCTTTTGTGCTGTTTCTAACTGAGAGCACTTTCTCTTTCTCCTGGTGGGGGGTATGGCATCGGATTGGAGGGTGAAGGTTCCAGACTTACATGAGATACTTGAGTCCACTGGGAATACTGTCCTCCAGGAAGACAGACTGAATCATTTTCTGATAAGTGTTGCTCAAAATCCTCCTGGTCCGAGACTCCAATTTTTCATCTGGAATCAATAGAAATGGGTTACCTGGGCGTGTACCTGGCAGAGAAAGAATGCCAGGTCCCCAGAGGAGGCTACTGAATACTGCAGAAAAGGAAGAGATCTCAGCAAAATGAGAAGTCAATTAAACCAGCGAGCGAGCTATCTGACCACCTACAGAGACCGGCACACTCCGCACTCCCCTTACACTTTTCTGTGTGTTGCCATGGACTTTAGCCCTTCTAGAGTCTTCTCTCCTGCACATTCTGTATAAATACCCACCAAAGCATCTAGCTAACCATCTACAGACTGTCTTCTCACTCAGAAAAGGCTATTTTGAAAACAGAGCAGCCTAGACATAAATGGTCAGGTTATATATCTACATGGAGATGCTAAGGAGCAGGTGCATGTGGAGATGCTCCCTTGCCTTCAGAACTTTCCATCTTTCCCTCCGAGTGTCTGCACCTGTCTGTGAAAGGCAGCATCGTGTTGCCACAGCCACGCCAGCCTTTCCCAACACTCACATTCCTTAAGAGCACTTTGCTCCGCAGAGGGAAACGCTTGGAACTGCTGGTCTCGATGTGACCTGCGTCTTTTCTTCACGGGTTCTTTACACAGATCACAGTCAACTAGGGATAAACAGAGGACATAGAGAATTACGGGCTGAGGAGGGTGGGCAGGGGATCCTGGCCTCCCTCTGCCAGTGCACACAAGCTGAAGGCCTCAGAGCACCCTGGCTAGCTCTGCCTGCTCTGAGGGGTTGGTTGTCTCAATTTAGAACCTAATTCTCAGGGTCACTGCATCTGTTGTGCCTTAGATCGGTTACTTTTGTGTTACCTGTGATAAAATGTCCTGACAAGAAGCACCCAAGGAAGGAAGGATTTATTTTGGCTCGTGTGACAGGAGCGCAAGAAAACCGGTTACGTAATATCGGCAGTCAGGACGTAGGGAATAATGTATACACAGCTCACTGTTGTCATCCTATTCAGTCTGGGACCCTGGCATATGGGCCAGTGCCACCCACATTAGGGTGGGTCTCACCTCGTATTCAGCCCAGGACCCTGGCATATGGACAGGTGCCACCCATGTTAGGGTGGGTCTCACCTCAATTAACCCAACCTAGGAGCCCCTCACAGACACACTCTTAGGCTTCTCTCCACATGATTCTGGGTCCTGGCAAGCTCTCTCTCTCTCTCTCTCTCTCACACACACACACACACACACACACATACAAATACCATCACGCATCTGGTTTCAACATTTCTCGCCACAGGCAAACTGCTCTTTGCATGTCCTCAGAAACCAAAATAGCTAGATACGGTCCGTGAAGTTCCACAGGGATCAGACAGGCCTTTCAGACCTCCATCAGAAACAGAACAGAGGGGAAAACAAACAGGTAACCATGGCAAGTGTCTTCTGCTAAGCCGCTGAGTCCTTCCTCATCTGTAAACCAAAAGGCTGGTCAATTAGAAGCACTGACACAGTGTGAGGGGTTCCCTACCCAATGGATGCCTTCCAGCTGGGCCTGGGGGTACATAACTGTACCCCCAGCTACTCAGGAGGATGAGGCAGGGAGACATGGCATCTAGACCAGCCTGGGACACCTACTAAGAGCTTATCTCAAAATGAAGGTTAAAATCAGGATTGGGAAGTGGCCTAGCAAGTAAAGTGCTTATGGAACAGCATGAGGTCCAGAGTGTAGCTGCCAACACCTACGTAACAACTATGCTGAGCCAGCTTCAATCCCAGCATGGTGGAGGCAGAGACAAGCAGATCTCTGGAGCTCCACGATCCTAACCCAGTGCTTCTAGGGCTTGCTGGTTGCCAGCCTAGCTTAACTGGTAAGCTCCAGGTTCAGCAAGAGACTCTGTCTCAAAATAAAAGGGTGGAATACAATCACAATACATTATATGTGTGTATGAAATTGAAGATAACAATGTTCTAAACTAGAAAGTGACAATGGTGTCACAGGCCCATGAAGATGCTGCACTAAAGTCTGTTACATGGTACAAACAGGCAAATTGTATTCTGTGTAAATTTTTTGTCAATAAAGATTTTTATAAAACTTAAAAAAAAAATAAGGTGAACAGCAGCTGAGGAAAACAACCTACATTTAACTCTGACTTCCATATGTAGTCAAGCATGTGCACACCCACCCACATGCATGTGTGCCCACATATAAATACAAACACACATGAACACATGGACATGCATACACCATTCATACATACACAAGTTGAAAATTAAAAAAGGGGGATGGGAATAACTCAGTGGTATCGATTACTTAACTAGCACGCATGAAGTCCTGGGTTCAACCTCAATACCACAAAAGGATAAAATAAAATATACTATAAAAAATAAAAGATGCCTTTTGGATATTAAGTAGGAGAATCACCCCTGTCCCATGCTTCTTCACCTACAGACATTAGCAGCAGCTTCCTTAAGCAGGAGAAAATAGAAATCAGGAGATCTTTGAAGTCTGCAGGAGTCATTCATTCCCTTACATGAGGACTTGATTATGAGGTGGATGGCTGGTAGGGGCCCTAAACCTAAGGAAGGCTGTGCTTTAGATTTGGAGAACACACCTCATTAGTGTTGGCTGGCTAGAAAGGGGGAACAGCTTGGTCTCTGGGGCAAAAGTTGCTGCAAATGATCCTAACCCAGCGCACCTAGGGCTTGCCCAGGGAAATAGCCATGGAGGGACCTGGAACACCTGGTCCCAAGAGATGCCACTCTGAGCTCATGTGAAGAGCGGATATAAGGCCCCAATGCTGAGTGTGGCCTAAGCAGGTCAAGTTCACTGACGGACTGATGAGGCACTTCAGTGGGGACCTAGGGTAGCAGCCTGAGCAGAAGCCCCAGCTTGCATCACTGGGCTCCAGATGTGAGTCTCCCACACGTCACACACAGCCTTCCAGCACCACCTCTTCAGTCTTGCATCTCCCAGAGCAGATTCTGCTGCCTTCTGGAGACAGCTCATATGCCACAGAAGGTTCCAGGGCAGAGCCACACATGTGCCAAAGTTTGAGCGGATGACACCTCATGCTTCTGCTGTGACAGATGAAAAGCTTGTTCACTAGATCCTTCTGTCCCGGGAAGTGACTGATCTCAACTGCAAGCGTGCATCCTGGCTCAGCTTCAGCACTGCAGAGCTAAATACCAAGGAACTGCTGGCTCTGTGGCTTCAGCCAGAGAGGAAGAGGCAGAAAAGAAAAGAACATGCTATTCAAAGGCCTGGGCCAGTTGTAGGCCAAACACTAAAGACCAGGAAGCAGCTCAGAATGCCAGGATGCACGCACAGTCATCTGCAAAATAATATAGAAGGATGTCTACTTTGTAACTCAGGTACTCTTGTGTGAACGATGTTCGCACAGTCTCTAAGCCATATGCATCAAACAAGGAATAAACCCATCTATCGAGAGCCCTCATTTCAACTTTGTAAGACTCGGCAATTCATCTGATATTAGTGGGAACCTGGGGTAAGAATTCAGATAAAATAACAGGATTATAATTCTTTTCTCAGTTCCAAAAATGAAAAGCCACCTGGAAAGGATAAAATATTCCATCTTGGATTGATATCATGAATGGGTCTATTAAACTGTAGCTGGAGTGGACTGGCCTGAACATGGACCGTGGTTCTTATCCCCTACAATGGCTTGGCCATCCCCTTGTCGTGTTTCAGCTCTATTGAATTATTCTAGGAAAGAGCAAGGGAGTGGATGGAAGGAAGCAGGCAGGGGTGTCGCTTTTGAAAACTGATCTTCAAAAGGTGCAGCTCTATAGTCAACGTGAACCATTGCTAAAACAAAGGATCCCCTCCTTAGCTCTTAGCTCAATCCAAGGGACCCAGAAGTTGCAGAGATTTTTGCTTGAGTGGCCTGTCAGACTTCATGAGATGGCTGCTATCCACATAGACCTGGAAATATTGGTTCCCTTTCCCTTAAGGGAGCTGTTTCCATAGTGACGAGGAGGATTTTGCTCCTCGGTTCTGAAAACAAGGATGATTTGATATACCCTTGTTCCAGTACCTGGGAGCTGCCCCCTCTGCTTCCTCAAAGAGGCACTCGCTGTGGCCCAAGAGATCTTCCACCAGCCCACTGAGGCAGGGAGCTTACCCACACTGACTCCAATGGACTCGTCCTTAAACAAGACACTTCTTAGGTGCATCTCTCCCATTCTGAGAAAAGCCACCTGCTAGTATTCCAAGGACCTCACCTTGCTGCCTTAGATTTCGGAGAGTCCTAGCTTGGGTTCTAGAAACTATTTTTAAGATAGGAAGCCTCACACACACAACTGATCATCAAGCAGCTCGCTTTGATATGAACAGACTACTTCAGTTAATGTTTTTAAAAACTGACAGCTGGTTCTTACTAACTTGCCATTAGAAAACAGCATCCAAATGAAGAGCAAAGAACGCCAGCTGTGAGCACAGTCTCAGTGTTTGAACAGACAGCAGTAGCCAGGCCCTATTTAGGGTCATTTTAGGAATGTTACCTGAGTGTGGCATCACACCCGCGGAAGCCTCCGTTTCTGCCATTTCCTGCTAAATCAGTTGCTCCTTTTGTCTGCGTAAGAATACCAGCCTGAAAGGATAAAGAGAGGAGGGATGCACACATTAAAAGTACAAAAAGCGGCCGGGTGGAGTAACAATCCCACTTCTTGAAAGACTGAGACAAGATAATCACAAGTTCAAGGCCGACCTGGGCTCCAAAGCAAGACCTTGTGTCTCATTAAAGAATAAAAATACAAGCCTCCAACAGTGAGAATACGTAAATATGCTTGTGTTTTATGTCTTCCATTAACTTCCAGAGAGAGGGGAGTCTTCTCACCTCTCTTTGAAACCCTCACTGTGCCTCACACATCACCCGTCGACATGAGATGTGACAAAGATTAGTGTGTGATAATTGGTTCTCCATCACTCACGTTATCTGGGGAAGGTTTAATTCGATATTGCCTGAGATCTTCAGAACAACTCATTCTGAAATGAGAATAAGCCTCTGGTGTCCAGAGCTAAGGACGTCAAATTCTACACATTGCTTTGGGCAAGGTCAGTGCCGCAGGAGGGTGAACTCGAACTTGTGCCAATGACATATATTTCCAGCAAGAGTCAGCTTGAAGCTGGGGTGACTCCATGCCATTTCTCGGGACTGGAGTTGCCTGGCTCGTTACTGGGCAGGGAAGGAGAGGTCTGGTGAATCAGTCTTACGGACATTACTCACCCCACTTCATCAGGAAGACACCTGACTGGGGGTTGATTAAATGCAGCCCTGAAGCATGGGGCATACACAGGAGGAACAGCAGTGTGAAAGCATCCGAAGGGAGTGTCAGAGCTGGCCTGTGTCTAGGTCACTGGCAGATAAGCCAGGACATGCGCAGGCCCCATGGAGACTCTGAATGGAGAATACTGAAGAGTCGAACATACGTCACCCTGGAGCCCTTCTCTCTGCCCACACAGATGAGAACCCAGGGAATGCTGGGGGAGTACCCAGAGCCCTTACTCTGCACAGCCACTGCACCTGTGGGGGAGCACTCAGCTGTGCATCTCAAAACCAGAACCACCAGCCCCTCTGAAATATGCAAAACCTTCCTGAGGTGTCGGTCTCCACTAGTCTCCGGGGCCCTAGTGAGACAGACTCACCAAATAAGGCAGCCTGCGCCTTATTTGCACATGACCCCCAAATTAAAATCACAGCTCATCAGCTGAAATGATCTATTCTTAGTTCAGCTTACAGATCTGACCGGACTAACCGGCTTTCGTGCTTGGTACACACTGGTTGGATGGGATGGGATGGGATGCTGATCGCATGCAAGGTTGGAAGCATGTTAGCTCTCCACTCCCTCTCTTGGGCCCCTCACATCCTCCGTGGTTCTCCAGGGAAGGAGTCCTGGTGAATGTCCACAAACCTGGCACCCTAGGATGCCCTGACCCCTTGCTTCCCTGTGAACGCCTACCCTTTATTCAAGAGTGTGTTCCTGGAATTTTTTCTCTAATAAGTGTCTGAATTCCTAATAATTCCCTTCTCAGGTTCCTGCTGTTCTGTAAATGACCCAATTATGACAACTTTTCTTTCTTTTCTCTCTCTCCCCTTCTCTTTCTTCCCCTACCCTTTCCCACAGTATCTTTCTATGCAGCTTAGGCACAGGATAGCCTCCAACTCACGACTCTCTTTCCTCAAACTCTGAAGTGCTGCAATTACAGGTATGTACCACTGTGCTCAACACAGTAACCATGGTTTATGTTTCCTCTTCCTTACTGAACTATGAGTTCTACAAGGTTCTCTGATACTAGAGAAGTCTGAAAAATGGCACCTATGTGTATGACCAGCTGGTAATGGACTCATCTTCAAATGCTGAGATTCTGAGTTCTTGTTTTGAAGTGCACAGCAGAAACGCTGGGAGGGGGAATGCTCAAAGTCACATCCCACGAGAGACACAATGACTTCTGATTTAAAATACTTGAAACTGGAGGGATGGTTCGGCAGTTAAGTGCACTGGCTGGTCTTGCAGAAGACTAAGGTGGATTCCTACCACCAACATGGTAACTCACAACCATCTGGTCCCAGCAGATGCAACACCCACTTTTGGCCTATGTTTGTAGTGGGCACACACACATAGCACACAGGCATGTATAAAGGCAAAACATCCATACACGTGAAAATAAATAAATAATTTAAAAATCACTGTTCCAAACACTAAACATACCAAACCACATCAGGACTGAAATGAGTAAGGACAGAAAAGGCAATGAACCACAGCATGGCCTCTCTTCAGCGAGGCCTGTCTGACTCCCAGTACAAAATGAGGAAGTAACGAACAACCTTGCTGTTTTCTAAAGAAGGGTGGGGCAGTGAGCCACTGTCACACAGAACGCTAGCCGCTAGCCGTTATTTTGATTTCGTGAATATTGCAGACCAAAGGAAAAGTATGATCCCATTGCTGGACAAAATCCTGTGGTTTGCCAGGACAATCAGCATTCTAGAATGCAAACTCCAGGAGGAGGAGGACTTGTGAGTCCAAACAAAACCCCAAAGAACAACTGAACCACAGCAAAGGCATCATTACCACACTGACATCGGGCAACATGAACATGCTCAGGCTCTTAGACTTGAAGATGCCCTAAGGTTCATCTCGAGAAGAAGGACCTTCACTTTCAGAGGGACGCGGGTCGAAGCACATTTTTAAAAGCACACAGAGCGAAGGGAAGAAGCAGGCCTGCTCACTGGATACTGGAATACCAGCAGTGGTTTGGGCTTCTTTCAGGGTCAGGGGAATGTTCAACTGACTTCTTTTACTACATCAACAAAACATGATGTCCAGAAAAATCTGTTGGCACATATATGTCCAGGGTTAGACTGAGATTAGCTGCATCGGTGCAGACACCGAACCACGAGCCTCTCACCAAAACAGCGGCCAAGTACCAGTTCACAAGGAATTTGTGACTTCTAACCGACATGTAGGGACAACGGAAACTACTTGAAATGGAGTTATAGGAATTTAGGTTTCAGATTCCTTCTGCCAAATTCAAAGTCTGTGAAGAAGGGGCCATTTGGTTGACCAACTGAGGCACTACAAAATGGACAGAAATACTCTATAAAGAAAGCAAAAGGAAAACCTCTAAGAAGCTAGCCCATCAATATGGAGCTGAACACTATAGTGGCAGAGGCCACCCTGCTTCTAATTCTGCTACCAACCAAAAGAGCCGTGGAGCTGTGGGACATCCCCTAGTCACCTTGCCACTCTGGGCTTTGGGTTTCCCATCTGTGAGCAGAAGGCGTGTTCTCTGGTGTAAACAGATGCTGAAAAGATGACACCCTCATCATGAAACCCCACCAGCAGCGTAACAGCAATTAGGGCTCCCAAGGAGTGGAGCAGAGCGACTGAGAAGGCCTCAGTGCTGAGTTCACAGTCTTAAAAACAACCATCCTCAGCCAACGCCAGAGCACACTGCCCTGCAGAGGGAAGCAATAACGGTGGGAAAATCGGGTTGGTGTCTGTGAAGAACCAATCCAAAGCAGTCCAACTTATAGACCTGTGCGAGCACAGCTCATTTCAGTTGGGTTTCGGCTGCACGGCCAGCCCTCGTGGTTTGCTTTTGGGGCTTATTTACATTCGCATGCCCTGAGCCCAAGAATGGCATCTTTCAAATGATGCTCTGCAGGTAATGCTAAACACTGGGCGGCTGCCCCGGGGCTGATTTCCTGTTAAATAACCGACTGTTGGCAGCTGTTCTTGCCTCTCTCTCATCCTCCCTTTCTCTGGTTTGTCCTTGCTTACGGCCTCTTTATAAACGAACAGTGAGAGAAGTGATACAAACTCTTCATCCCTATCAGAGCGCAGCTGTGGCGGGTAGAATTAGAGAAAGACTATCAACCCTGGCTTTCAGTTTACAGACATGTACTCTGAAGCACAGAGAGGGGAAGGAACTTGCCCACTGTCACCCAGTAAAGAAATGGTCACCTGACAGCAAGGTCAAGAGTAAATAAATAGCATATGAGCTCTCAAGCCAGACCTTCCTGGAGGAAAAAGGTGGCTGTCACCTAACCACCAGTGTGCCCAATGTTACATGCCTGCCAGAGGCAGAAAAAGCACAGGGTGACATGTTTATCTGTCAACGTTTCCCCCTCGGTGAATGGGAGGAGTTAAGCAGATATCATCCAATTCTGACGAAACAAAAGGAAAACCATCCTCATGGGCAGAAGCACAAAGCCCTATTCCTTGGGGTCATTTTGTGTACAGACTTCCCTCTGAGGAGTATAATACAGAATTCGGAGGGGAAGGAGTAATTCGCCCGATACCACCCCAGCCAGGTAATCCAGATCAGCACCAATAGTTACAGCTCAAGGAGATGCTGTTTGTTCTCCTTGAGGTGTGATGAGAAAGACTTCGGCTCTGTGGTCTTCTTCCCCCAACCCCTAATTCTAATCTAACTATGAGGGAAATAACAGAAAATGCCAATATCAGAGAATCTTACAAAGTACAAGATCAATACCCTTCAAAATGATCGATATCATCAAACACAAGGAAGCTCTCAGGTGACAGCCAAGAAGAACCTTTAGAGACAGAACAGCCAAGTGTGACATGACATCCCGGAGGGGGTCTGATAGAATATGGACCCTGGACATAAACTTGGAACATTCATCCACTAAGACACAGAGTTTTCCTTAGCACTCATGCTCATTCATGACCGTGGACTCATTCATAACTAATATGCCCCTCCAGGATAACCAAGGTCATTAAGGGCAGGTTACACAAACTATTTTCTCAAGCTTTCTGTACATCTAAAACTATCCATTTTAAAGACTCTATTATTTAAAAATTCCACAAATCATATCACAGAATAGATAAGAAAAACAACTTACCAGATGGTGCTGAACTGAAAGCAAAAATCAAAAAGATTTTTAAAAAACAAAAAATCCCAATCAGTGTTGCTTCAGTTCCAGAAGCCCACAAGTGAAGCAGCAGCTAAGAGAGACACATCGATTCAGATGCTGCAGACACGAGGGCGCTAGATAGGGCCCTCGGTGGTCACAGTCAAAGCCACATCTGTAAACACGGCGGAAGTGAAACCAACCACATCAGGCTCTTTTACCCCCAACTTCTTCCCTCAATACGGAGATGTGCGGTGCTCTATATTCTATTTATCCCAACTTTCGCCCTCAGTAGGAAGACATGCTGTTTTCTACTTTCATTTAAACTTCAATTGCACGTGAACTGGGGATCGTGTGCCCTTCCCTGCTGTCTCCCCACAAGCACGCAGGACTTGACCACTTTTCCTTCCCAGAGTTTAGCGTCCTGCCGCCGCACACTTTCTCAGAGGGTGACTGCTGTCCAGATGGAGGCAGGGCAGAGAAACAAAGGGCTGGTTCCCAGATACCCGGATGTGCCTGGCTGAGGGAGCTGGAGAACAGGATGCTATCAATAAAACCCAATTTTGACACAAACAGCGCTACCCCCAAATAAATTCCGCCAAAAGTGAAACACTGTTGGGTTTGATTGTTAAAAAAAAAAAAAAAAGGAAAGCCAGGTTCAAATCTTTTTTTTTTTTTTGAGAAATTAAACTTTAGATCTTTTTACTTTTTTTAAAAAAAATGAATTTTGTTTTTCTTTTAAGACAGGGTCTCACTATGTAGCCTAGACTGGTCTTGAACTTACAAGATCCATGTTCTTTTAAAAAAAAAAATGTTAGCCAGGCGGTGGTGGCACACGCCTTTAATCCCAGCACTCAGGAGGCAGAGGCAGGCAGATCTCTGTGAGTTCGAGGCCAGCCTGGTCCACAAGAGCTAGTTCCAGGACAGGAACCAAAAGCTACGGAGAAACCCTGTCTCGAAAAATCAAAAAAAAAAAAGTTTTTAGAGTACTATCCAGTAGAGAAGGGCAGAAAATAAAACTCCCCCTTTGTGAAGGTTGGCTACCCTGCCCTGTTGATCTGACTGAGGACACAGGAAAATACATTCTTTCAACCCCAGGCTGTGGGCTATTACCCCCGGATACCAGGACAATACAATACTCTAGGTAATACTCCAAAATGGGGTCAGAAAGTAACAAAAATCATAACATGGGCAAGACTGAAGATAAATATCTAGAGTATTTCAAAAACTAGTTTGAACTTTTGATGGGATGGGTCCTCCCTACATAGGCAAGATTCTAAAATATCAATATGAATTTCAGAAACTTTTTTCCCTTAAGTTTTTTATTAATTTTCTTTTTATATTTTTGCCAGTACAAATTTCAAAACAGAGAAAAATCAACATGAATATCACCAGATCATCACTTACAGGCATCCAATACGTGCTTAGCTTGCCCCCTACTGGTGATTTTCCTGTCTCCATCGCTAACTATTTAGAAGTGCTACTAAATAACTTTAAAATAGGTTGGGAAGCAGTTAAAGACAACTGGGTTATTTATGACAGTTTTTTTTTTGTTGTTAATTGATTTTTATTGAGCTCTACATTTTTCTCTGCTCCCCTCCCTGCCTCTACCTTCCCCTTCAACGCTCTCTCAAGGTCCCCATGTTCCCAATTTACTCAGGAGATCTTGTCTTTTTCTACTTCTCATGTAGATTAGATCTATGACTGTCTCTCTTAGGGTCCTCATTGTTGTCTAGGTTCTCTGGGATTGTGATTTGTGGGTTGGTTTTCTTTGCTTTATGTTTAAAAACCACCTATGAGTGAGTACATATGATAATTGTCTTTCTGGGTCTGGGTTACCTCATGCAAAATGATGTTTTCTAGCTCCATCCATTTGCCTGCAAAATTCAAGATGTTGTTATTTTTCCTGCTGTGTAGTACTCCATTGTGTAAATGTACCACATTTTCCTTATCCATTCTTTGGTCGAGGGGCATTTAGGTTGTTTCCAGGTTCTGGCTATGACAAACAAAGCTGCTATGAACATAGTTGAGCACAGGTCCTTGTGGCACAATTGAGCATCCTTTGGATATATACCCATAAGTGGTATTACTGGGTCTTGAGGAAGGTTATTTCCTAATTTTCTGAGAAATCACCACACTGACAACCAAGGGCTGTACCAGCTTGCATTCCCACCAGCAGTGCAGGAGTGTTCCCTTTTCCCCACAACCTCTCCAGCATAAGTTGTCATCAGTGTTTTTGATCTTGGCCATTCTTACAGGTGTAAGATGGAATCTCAGAGTTGTTTTGATTTGCATTTCTCTGATGACTAAGGATGTTGAGCATTTCCTTAAGTGTCTTTCAGTCATTTTAGATTCCTCTGTTGAGAGTTCTCTGTTTAAGTCTGTATTCCATTTTTTTCCCATTGGATTATGTGTTCTTTTGATGTTTAATGTCTTGAGTTCTTTGTATATTTTGGAGATCAGATCTCTGTCTGGTGTGGGGTTAGTTGTTGGAGGAGGCGCTTGTTTGTCCAGGCTGCCTGGCTAGCTTAGCCCTGAAATAACCTCACAGAAACTGTATTATTTAAAACACTGCTTGGTCTATTAGCTCTAACTTCTTATTGGCTAATTATTACATCTTAGTTTAAGCCAACTCCATTAATCTGTGTATCACGATGAGGTCACAGCCTATCAGCAAAGTTTCAGCACATCTCTGGCTGGCAGATCCATGGCATCTCTCTCCCCACCTTCTTTTTCCCAGCATCTAGTTCCATCTTCCCTGCCGACCTAAGTTCTGCCCTATCAACAGGCCAAGGCAGATTCTTTAATGGTAATCACATTAATTGTAATCACAGCACACAGAGGGGACTCCCACATCAGTTACTGAAGATCTTTTCCCATTCTGTAGGCTGCCGTTTTGTTTTGTTGACTGTGTCCTTTGCTTTACAGAAGCTTTTCAGTTTCAGGGGGTCCCATTTATTAATTGTTTCTCTCAGTGTCTGTGCTACTGGGGTTATATTTAAGAAGTGGTTCCCTGTGCCAATGTGTTCAAGTGTACTTCTCACTTTCTCTTCTATGAGGTTCAGTGTGGCTGGCTTCAAGTTGAGGTTTTTGATCCTTTTGGACTTGAGTTTTGAGCATGGTAATAGATATGTGTCTATTTTCATTCTTTTACATGTTGATATCCAGTTATGCCAGCACCATTAATTAAATATGCTTTCTTTTTTCCCATTTGATTTTTTTTTTTTTGCTTCTTTGTCAAAAATCAGGTGTCCGAATGTGTGTGGACTAATATCCGGGTCTTCGATTTGGTTTTATTGGTTTTATGACAGTTCTTAGCACCTGACACTGGACATCTGAATGCTAGGCTGGTTAGAGGTTTGGTCACCCTGCCAGGCTGAATTCCCACTGAACTCAAGGAAAGTATCAATGCCAATGAAAGAATTTGCACACAGTGTCATCACACCCTACTCCCATGGCCGTTCCGCACTCCAGTGCCCCATCACCACTCTGCACTGCCATTTTGCAACCCCCCTTAATCTCAGGTTCCTTGACAGCTACTACTACCCCATTTATCGGTCCTTCCTTATGACACATTTTCTCAACCCTTACCTCTTTATTGATTATGAACTATCCTAGTTGGGTTCTGTTGCTGTGCTAATACCCTAACCAGAGCAACTTCATTGTTCAGGTTCTGTGGATGGCCTATTGAAGCCATCAAAAACGTTTTCAGAACCTGAACAAGCCTTACCATTTTCACGGCTTTCTACCCTAAGCCTGTGCCTGGCTTGAGGCACAATAATTTCTTGCTTTCTTTGGTTCCCACACTTTGATGACACTGGAGTCTATCTTGGTTAGACTTTCTATTCCTGAGATGAAACATCATGACCAAAAGCAAGCTGGGGAGGAAAGGGTTGCTTTATATTTTCACATCATAGTTCATCTCCAAAGGAAGACAGAACAGGAACTCAAACAGGGCAAAGACCTGGAGGCAAGAGTTGCAGAAGCCATGGAGAGTACTGCTTACTGGCTTGCTTCTCATGGGTTATTCAACCCCTTTCTTAGAACCCAAGACCACCAGCCCAGAGATGGCACCACCCACAATGGGCTCGGCCTTTCCCATCAGTCACGAATTAAGAAAATAAGCTACAGCCAGATCTTATGGAGGCATTTTCTCAATTGGCATTCCCTCCTTTCAGATAACTTTAGTTTGTGTGTCAAGTTGACATAAGATCAGCCAGCACAAAGCCAGAGCAGGTTCCTGTTTAATACATGTTAATGTTTTGAAATACATATTGACATCAAACTCTAACAAAATGACAGATAGAGAAGAGGCTGGGGGTTGGACTATAAATCTGAGAGCAGAGAGATGATAATTAAAACCATGGAACTCTGGGGAATCATTAGAAAAAGTCAGGGTCAAGTGACTTCTGAAGAAGACCAGTATCTTGACATGAGACAGGTATCTACAAGAGACTGAAAAGAAATAATAGAAAACTCTAGAGTGGGGATCCTTGTCCTAAAATATTTTCAGGGAAGCTAATTTATTTTTTATTGACAGGAAGGTGCTATTAAGATAATTTGGTACACTGAAAAAAACAATTCAATCTTGACCAGAACAGTTTCAGTGTCATGGTAGCACCAAAAACAGAGCTACCTCAACTCTAGTGGGAAGTAAGGAATTGGAAACATCACATCCAAGCTTTTATTAATGTGAAGGATTCTTAATATCTGGTCCATGGACAGAGGAGACCATGAAAGAGTTTCAAGAAAAAGTTAAATTCTAAGTCCTACCTCCAGATGTTGTATAATTTTGACCATGGTGTCTCACCCAGTGTTTCCGGAACAGTTATCAAGAAAGATGTGTCGTGTCATCTATCTGAGACTCAGGGAAGCTATAGACTGCAGATCCTGCAAGATCAAGCTGATAATTGCTTCTTGCCTAGTGTCTTTCAGGAAAACCAGAGCGTAGCTTTCACCACAGTGAAGGTTGAATCTCATGGTGTGTGGGATTTCTATCCAGTCTTTGTGTGCTGCGCCTGAGTTCCTAAACCTCCTTGCAAGGACCACTCACATCTGCATTCTTCAAACAGGCACTCCCCATGCTCCTTAGGAGGAAAAAACAGAGACAAGAAAACAAGCATTGAATCCCCACTTGAGCCCACAAGTAACTGAGCGCAGGATAACCAACCGCCTGTTTTCTGTCTTCGTTCTGTGTCTCTTTGTCTCCTTTACTCTGGCTGAAGGCTCAAAAACAAATCGTAGTCCTAAACCTGCAGTCACCTTGACTCCAGAGAAAACAGAGCCTCAAAGGGCAGACTCGTGACCGTCCTAGGGCCCTTAGCAGTGCCCTGGGGCAGTAAGTGATTATCTTGGATCTCCTGGAGGGATATCAGCAACAAAGACTTTGACCACCTTGCAAAGCAGAACTGAGACACTGATCAACCAGAGCACACCTTCTCCAGGATTGTTTAAACAAAGCATACCTCGTGGTTCCTGTCTTCATTTCTCCCATAACCTTTAAAAACTAACGCTTACATCAACACCCCTAAAAGACAGGCTTGGGTGTGGATGTGGGGAGGAGGGTGAAGTGTGTGTGTGTGGGGGGGGGTCATTGGTCTCCTTTATCTGTTCGTCTTCCCAACATGGTTGGCTCTGCTGCTGACACGTGTCGCAGCATCACTTGAGGAAACTGTCAGAGCCCAGGCTTTTGCTTTAAGAACTCAGGTTACACCTCACACTCGTCCCAACTTCTCAGAGTAGCTGCTTTAAATAAACTGTCCGGTCGATACCAGCCAGGGCTAGCTGGCTGTTCCAAAAACAATTCTCCATCCTCCCACAGAAAGAACGCAACGCACCGCCCCTCCCAGTCAGAGTGAGCAGCGAGCCGCCACCCAGACAGGGCGGGGCTCCGCGCGCCGCCTTCTGGGAAGAGCTTTCTGGTACAATCGCTGTGCTTTCACGACAGTCCCGGGTTGCTTTACGGCTGCTCGGCTCCTCCGCAATCCGAGCTACGGTAACGTGGCGCCGTCCCCCTACATCGCGTACTGATGAAGCAGAAGAGGAAAGGTGCAAAAAAGACAAAGCGGGACGAGGGGGAAAGGGAGGCAGCAATGGATGACCCACAAGACCTGGATGAACCCCACACGTCCAAGGACTTCTCCTCCCTGAGGACCCCCGCGCCCTGGGGTCGGCTGGCCTAACTTTATCTGTGTGCTTTGTGTCCAACAGCCAGCCTCTTTGGAAGGGGCTGCTTGGTGTCTTTTGTGTAGCTGGGTGGATGGTACCGTTATTCCAAGATAGGTCTCAGAGGCGTTAAGGTGGGGAGTGGATTTGAGGCGTCGCAGTTTCATTTGTGGCGACTGATTGGACGTGTTTATTTGGTTGTTTGGTTTGGTTTGGTTTTTAAATCTTAAAGTAGGAAAGGCGTCGGCCCTTCCTTAAAGTAGGAATTATCCACGCAGTTTGCGCAACAGCTTTACGTGGACTTGCTCCCTTTTGTTTTACCCCCGGAGTGGCCTGGAGCAATGTTGTGCAGGTTTTTCAACAGAATGAGGTCATTAAAAAAAAAAAAAAGAAAAGAAACGAAAAAAAAAACATTTTTTTTAAGTATTTGTAATAGATTCCACTCCTAGCTCTGCAGACCATCTTGAGCCGTTGTTCTGATAATGCTTGTCTGCTGTCAGAACAATAGCTGGGAACTGAACCTTTACCCAGCCATTTTGAAGTTGTGTCGTCTAAATTTATACTTAGTGTGTGGAGCCGACTGGTCATGGTGAGCCCTTGACCCCCCGGCATCAAATGAAAACTAAGTGTGTTGTTGGTCACTGCTTCTTGGCATTAACTGGAATTTCCCTTCCAAACAGCATGGCCTGTATTCTTGTCGCACCAAACACAACATGCACTAGATTGATTTGATCTTGCTGCGTTATAACTTGTTCCTTCTGAGGTGATCAGGCCACACAGCTTTACTCTTATGGCTTTAACAGTCACCAACACCTTAGTTTTTATTTTGTTCTTGTGGTTTTGTTTAAAATTGTTTTTTATTGAGCTATATATTTTTCTCCGCTCCCCTTCCCTTTTCTCCCCTCCCCTTCTGCCCTCTCCCAAGGTCCCCTGCTCCCAGTTTACTCAGAAGATCTTGTCTTTTTCTATTTCCCATGTAGATTAGATCCATGTATGTCTCTCTTAGGGTCCTCATTGTTGTCTAGGTTCTCTGGGATTGTGATTTGTGGGTTGGTTTTTCTTTGCTTTATGTTTAAAAACCACCTATGAGTGAGTACATATGATAATTGTCTTTCTGGGTCTGGGTTACCTCACTCAATATGATGTTTTCTAGATCCATCCATTTGCCCGCAAATGTCAAGATGTCATTGTTTTTTTCTGCTGTGTAGTGCTCCATTGTGTAAATGTACCACGTTTTCCTTATCCATTTTTCGATTGAGGGGCATTTAGGTTGTTTCCAGGTTCTGGCTATGACAAACAATGCTGCTGTGAACATAGTTGAGCACATGTCTTTGTGGTATGCTTGAGCATCCTTTGGATATATACCTAAAAGTGGTATTGCAGGGTCTTGAGGAAAGTTGTTTTCTAATTTTAGTTCTTATTTTGAAGTCACCTCTTAAATTTGTTTACTTGCTGTCATTCCCTCTACCATTTTTGCTTTCGCGTACATTTATTTTTGTCAACTCTTGCATCTGTCTTCTGAGATTTGTCTGTTGGGTCAGGACTGCTGCCTGTCAGCTTAAAGGTTTTCTTTGCGTCTGGTAGGTTTTATTTTGTTGTTGTTGTTTTGTATGGGTAGAGATGTGTGGTGTTGCACTTATGTATGTGGGAGCGCAGGTCAGAGGAGGAGTTCTAATGTTCTGTTCTGTCACACTCCACCCTACCCCTTGAGACACGATCTGTCACTAAACTTCGAGTTAGGCTGGCAACCAGCAAGAGCCAGCAATCCTGCCATAGTCCTTTCTGGTTCTCTCTTTCACACATTCTGGGTTTATAGGTATTAATGTCGCTATGCCTAGCTTTTAACATGAGTGCTGGGATTCGAACTCAGGTCTTCACATATGTGGATTTTTAATGTACTGTTCAAAAGCCTTTTGTTTAGAATCCAAATTGATTGTATCTTTTTCCCCCTTTTGTTTATATTGATAACCTCTATTTCTTTAAAAACTACTTTCATTTCTTAAGTTAGAGCATTGTTAACACCTTTTATGCCTTTGCATAGTGGCCAGTGTTCTGTGTGTTTATTGAACCCTGTTCAGGCAGCCTGTGTTCAAGTTGGATAGATCTCCTTTCACCAGAACAGGTAGTTGTAATGTCTGGCGCTGTTCCATCCTCTTTGTTTCCCTGGAGTTTTACACATCTTTGTGTTACCAGCCCAGCCTTGTTGGGGAATATTATTTTAAGGTGTGTTGCTTTTGTTTATGCTGCATTTGTTTAACTCTGTGAAACTGTGATTCTTTGCCTCTCTAAAACACCCGAAGGTCCTGGTAAAGAGCTGAACGGCCAATAATGAGGCAGGAGCACAGATAGGCGGGGCTGGCAGACAGTATAAATAGGAGAAATGAGGAGGAGAAGAGAGAACAAGGGGAGGAGGGCTTCAGGGGCCACTGAGTAAGAGTGAAGGGAAGGAAGATAGAAGACAGAAAAGGAAATCCCAGATGGTAGATGGGATAATTTAATTAAGAAAAGCTGACAAGAAACAAGCCAAGCTAAGGCCAGCCAGTCATAACTAAGAATAAGCCTCCGTGTGTGATTTATTTGGGAGCTGAGTGAAAGGCCCCCATAGAAAGCCAAAAGAGTAAAACTTCGCACTACACAGCTTCCTGCCCTTTCAGTGAAGTCAGATGGGGGTATGAGAATATGGCTGTGCAAGCTGACAGGATGCTATGTCATCTGTGTTCACCCCACACCCCAAGTCCACCTCTGGTACATGGCCTCTGGGCCACCTTTGTAGAATTGAGAAGTGCTGGGGAAGCATTTACTCTTTGACTGCACGTGGACTTTTCTCTTGTTGTTTTGTCTGTAGCTTTGCCTCATTAAGTCAGTGTGGTACACAGTGCACACTATGGTGAGAAGACAGGGACCTGGGACTTAACCCTGCTTGATCTATTTTTTTAACATCTATAAAATGGGATAGCAATACCAGGTTTCCAGTGTGATAGTGAGTTTCAGATGGGACTGGATGAAAGGTCTCAGTACATTCCATGGCCTCCTTAGCCACACTTCTATGATCACTTCTTTATTTTACACCAGCAGGCAGAAGGCGTGGTCGTTGCCATCACCCAAGCTAAGACATCACACCATTCTTATCAGCTGGTAAAAGATAGGCTCCACTGACCCTTAGGAAAAAGAGCTGAGATTATCCTGGTTTGGCTGAGCCATTTGTGACAGTCTGGCTGTAAGATGATAGGACATGCAGCAGCATCTCCTGTTTCTGTGGATGGGGGGCTGCCGAGACAGGACCATGAAAGTCTACAGATGGTGTCTTAGAAATGTGGCTAGATCCTTCGATAGGCCAGACAAGGTAGTCTATGCAGTATAATTTCAGCACTGAAGCAGAAAAATCACAGGTTCAAGGCCTGCTTGAACCAATAGCAAATTCAAGTCAGCCTGAACTGTATAATGAGAAGACAGCCAAAGGCCCTTCAGTACATCTTTGTGGAATGGGCAGGTGGTCCTGTCGTTTCTCCTGAGTCTCTTCAGGTTGAGTTAGTGCATTCTGGGACAGGCAAGTTCCTGCTCTGTTTCCCTCACTCAGTCTGAGATTGAGTTAGTGCATCCCAGTGTTCTCTGTGGGCTTATGGTGTTCATCATTGCCACTCTGCAGTGAAGGGCTAGACACTCAGTTACTCTGGCCCCTTCCTGCACTCGTAGGTTCTTTCCGTACATGATTGTTCCTGCAGTTGTCTTTCCTCTTTCCTGTATCTCTGCGATATCCTCTCAGTCCTGGACTTCTAACGGGAGCTTTTCCCACATACAGATAAGGTTGGTTTGGTTTTTTGTTGTTATTGTTGTTTTGTTTTGTTTTTGGTTTGTTTGTTTTTGAGAGGCGCATTAATTGAAAATACAAAAGATGTTCAGATTGTGAACAATACAGATTTAGTGTCTCCTCCTCTTGAGCTATGTGTTTGACATGTTTGAAATTATTTTAGAATTAGATGCCCCTGAGCTGTTCTTGAGATGATTTTGGAAGGAAAGTTACTAAGTAAGATTGTTAAACCTTTACTGTGGGCTGGCAAGATGGCTCTGTGGTAAGGCCACTTTCCACCAAGCCTGATAAGCCAAGAACCCATGCAGTGGAAGGAAAGAACCAACTCCTGTCCTCCATACTTTATTGCATGCGCATGCCCATGTGTACGCATGTGTTATGTACATATATACGAATAGATAAATAAACGTAAAAAATGTTGATGAGACTTTTGCTGCTGTTAAAATCTTTACAGGAGATCTCAGCCCTGCTGAGCTGATGCTGATGACTATAGGAGATGTTATCAAGCAGCTGATTGATGCCCACGAACACGGGAGAGACATCGATCTCAATAAGTAAGTGCAGCTATAAGAGGGCAATCTTGCAGTTTTGTTCTTAAGTAACAGGCTGTCTGTCTAACTGTCTGATACATGGCCTCACTTTGAAGCCCAAGATCTCCTCACACTCAAGCCATTCCTCTTGCCTTTTCCTTCCAAGTACTGGAATTACCAGCATGCCCCACTATGCCGAGTGGGAGAGTTGTGTTAACTGATCCTGTGCTACCTGTTTTCTGTGTAGTCATTAAGAATCGGAGATTTCTGCCTTGTCCTATCATGTCCTTGACAATGAGTAAGCTGTGTCCGAGCCTCCTAATCTAATTGCCTCCATCTTTATGGGGTACTCCCAGTATCTCAGGCACTGGTACAAGGGCAGTGCAGGTAATGGCTGGGTTAATCCTCTCAGGAACTTGATGAGGGGTGTCTTAGTTTGAGTTATTATTGCTGTGATGAAACACCATTACCAAAGCAGCTTGGGGAGGAAAGGGTTTATTTGGCTTACACTTCTAGGTACCATCTGTCACTGAGAGAAATCAGGGCAGGCAGAAACTCAAACAGGGCAGGAACCTGGAGGCAGGAACTGATGTAGAGGCCATAGTGGAGTGCTGCTTACTGGTTTGCTCCCCATGACTTGCTCCGCCTTTTTTATAGAACCCAGGCCATCAGCCCAGGGGTGGTACTACCCGCAATAGGCTGGACCCTCCCCCATCAGTAAATGCCTGACAGGCTTGCCTATAGCTCAAACTTATAGAACATTTCTCTCTCTCTCTCTAATTATAAACTAATTGGCCCATTAGCTCAAGCTTCTTATTAACTCTTAAAACTTATATTAGCCCATTATTCTTGTCCATGTTAGCCATGTGGCTCAGTACCTTTTTCAGCGAGACAGTCACATCTTGCTTGCTCTGTGTCTGGATCACAGCTGCGACTGCAGAATCCTTTTTCCCAGAATTCTTCTGTTCTCATTGTCCCACCTCTACTTCCTGCATGGTCGCCCTGCCTATACTTCCTCCTGGCTACAGGCCAATCAGCATTTTATTAAACAAGTACAAGAAACAAATGTTTACAAGGTAAAACCATTGTCCCACAGAACCCCCCCCCATTTTTTTAAAAAAGAACAAGAACTCTGAATCTAATATTCTTTGTTTAGCTTTTCTCTGTACCATTATCCATAACAACTTGTAACCAACATTCTAAACAAAGGAAAATATCCATAGTCCATTTTTGGGGAATGTGGGCTTAGTTTTTCAGGCTACCTCCTCCTGGTTGGGGGTGCTGATAATCTTATGGCGGCCTAAAGAAAATTTAGAATTATGATCAAGTCCTGACTGTGAGGCTTGATCATCTCAGCCAGCAGTCTTGGGTGTTGAACTCAGGCATCTGGGCCATCCACTCCTTTTGGAGATTTCTCAGGGGGTCGTTCTTGATAAAACCTTATTTTTCTTAACCCGAAATAAATCTACAGCCTCTCATTTCCTGTAGAAACAAAAGCAAAACCTCTTCTCCAAAGTAACATATCGTTTTTAACTTCAATTTTGAAGTCAAGGCATTTACAAAATACCTATCTTGGATTAATTCAGCAGCATTTATAAGCAAATATCTTTTAGCAGCTGTTCTCCTTCCTCAGCATTCAAACAATTCAAAGAGAACATAATAACATACAGTATCCAGATTCTCTGTGTGTTTTCCATCTTTATGTGGCTTGATTTTAAACTTTATTTCTTTTATTTTTAATTTTTGGCTTTTTGAGACAGGTTTTCACTGTGTATCTTTGTCCTTGAACTCACAGAGACCCACCTGCCTCTGTCTCCCAAGTGTTGGGATTAAAGGTGTGTGCCACCACACCCAACTACTCTTTCTTTTTTATTTTAAGGACTTTAACCTTTTTTCTTTTCTCTCCCAAGCCTATATTTGTTTTTAAACACACTAAACTGTTTAGAGGCTTTTTCTTCTGAAACTATCTTTACAGCATCTCTCTTTTTTTCACTACATGAGTCTTTAATTTGCTAAATGATATGGCTAGGATTAAAGCCATGGCTTTGATGGCTGGATCCAGCCTATTCCTTAGCTTTATGAGATTTCAACCTCATGGTAGAGGTACCAGCCGTAGCTATTGTTTACTACCACAACTTTACAGTGTTTCAAGGTCCCTGCCACCACCAAAAAATTTGCAGTTAGTCATCAACACCATTCAAGTGTTTTGTGGCAGGACCTCTTAAAAGAGCTGCAAGGTTTTGCAGCTAAAACTGAGTCAAGAAGCCTCTCTTAAATGAGAGCGCTTGCCTCAAGCAAGCAGAGCCCACCCAGGAAAATGCTGCTATCAATAAGCCATGCTTAACTCTATTCTTTTCTGTCTAGATTTACTTCCCGGGCTCTCTCAGGCTTTATGTGGATGCAGCTGTCCATGTGGGCACCATTCTGTTGACTGACATTTTCTGTCCCACCAGGTCCCACAGCCGTTTAGCCCCAAAGAAATCACACAGAGGTCTACATTAATTATAAACTGATTGGCCCATTAGCTCAAGCTTCTTGTTAACTCTTATAACCTATATTAGCCCATTATTCTTGCCCATGTTAGCCACGTGGTTCGGTACCTTTTGCGGCGATACAGTCACATCTTGCTTGTCAGCTTGACACAAGCACAACACTTTTCTGTAAACGGAGATTGCCTGCACTTTTTAGTTAGAACCTTTTCTTTCTCATTTTTCCCTCAGATGGCACATTAATACTAATATCACACTATAAAACATAAATGACTTTAAAGTTCCACCATCTTTATAATTCAAGCAGATTAAAAGTTCATTCTCCTTAAAAATCTAAAATCCCTTTTAAAAGTTCAAGTCTTTCAACTATGGGCTCCTGTAGAAATCAAAATTAAGTTAAATACTTTTTTATTTCAAGAGGGAAGAACCAAGGCACAGTCCCAATCTGAATAATGTAAATAATTCAATGTCCAATGTCTGGGATTCACTCATGACCTTCTGGGCTCCTCTGGGGTACTTGGTCCCCTTCTCTAGCTCCGCCCTCTGCAGCACACACAGCTCGCCTTCTAGGGTCTGGCTGGCTCCACTCCACGGCTTCTGCTGTTCTTGGTGATCACCTCATGGTACTGGGATCTTCAAAATGTTGAGGTCTTCTACAACTCGGCTGCACTTTAACCAGTAGCCTTTCCTGGGCTTTCTTCGTGGTGCCAAGCCTCAGCTTTTTCATGGCCCCTTCAATCCTGGGGTTTCCACTACTATGCTGGGTATACCTTCACCAGTGACCTCTCATAGTACCAAGCCTCAATTGCTTTCCACGATTCTTTCATGGCTTCAAAACCTGTAACACTTGGGATACACATGACCTTGACTGCCAGCACAAAGTACAACCTTGGCCACCTTTTTTTTTTTTTAATATTTATTTATTTATTATGTATACAATATTCTGTCTGTGTGCATGTCTGCAGGCCGGAAGAGGGCACCAGACCTCTTTACAGATGGTTGTGAGCCACCATGTGGTTGCCGGGAATTGAACTCAGGACCTTTGGAAGAGCAGGCAATGCTCTTAACCACTGAGCCATATCTCCAGCCCTGACCTTGGCCACCTTTGAACACAGTTTGCATGTGCTAACTCTGGGGAAACACTTCCCAGTAGACTTTACCTCAGTGATGCTGGTCTCTTCTTAATCACAGCTGGTTCTTCAGCCCCAGCCAACCAGCATCCATTGCTCCAACAAAACAAAGGTTTAATTTAGAGATTCTGGTCTCTTGTTATTCGTAGCTGAGTTTTCCACTGGACACCACATATTTGTCACACAAATGGCCAGGTAGAGTCTTGACTTCCCTCTGAAACTTCGCAAGCCAGGCCTCCATATTCTGCATTGCTCTCGGTGTGCTTATCTTCTACGCTCCTACAAAACAGTCCACTGAGCTCTTAACTTCTCAGTGGCTTTTCAAGGCCAAAATTCCAAGTCCTTCCACAATCCTACCAAAACAACATGATCAGGTCTGTCACAGCAATACCCCACTTCCTGCTACTAATTTCTTAGTTTGGGTTACTGTTGCTATGATGAAATACCATGACCAAAAGCAACCTTTGGAGGAAAGGGTTTTCATTTTTTTTCAGCTCTCAGGTCAAGCTCCATCACTGAGAGAAGTCAGGACAGGAACTCAAAGCAGGAACCTGGAGGCAGGAACTGATGCAGTGGCCAAAGAAGGTGCTGCTTACTGGCTTGCTCCCCATGGTGTGTTCAGCCTGCTTTGTTATTGAACCGGATAATCAGCCCAGAGGCAGCATCACCCTTAATGAGCTGGAGGAAAAACTATAGAATAGTATACTTTCATAACCAAAAAACGGACAATTACGACTCACTTATTTTTTTAGCAAATGCTTTCTAAGCATGGTAGAAGAGGTTAGGTACAGCCATCTTAAACACTAATTAAGAAACTACGCCACCAAAGCTACAGAGAAACCTGTCTCAAAAAAAGAAAAAAAAACTATCCTACAGGATTGCCTACGGCCCAATCTAATTGGAGGCATTTTCTCAGCTGGGATTCCCTCTTCTCAGATGACTCCAGCCTATGTCAGATTGGCATAAAATTAGCCACACAAGTGGCCAGCAAGATGGTCTAGTAGGTGAAAGTGTAGGGGGTGGAGGAAACCAACTCTGCTCCTTATTTTCTTTACTGCATTTGCTCTTTATATATGTTCACAGAGAAAGTTTTCCCCACCACTATGTCATGTAATCACCACATCCATGAACTTTTGTAGACCAGTTCTCCGTTTCTTAAGGTGGCTGTACCCAACCTTTTCCTTTGAACACTGTGCTTAGAAAGCATTTGCTAAAGGAATAAGTGAGTCATAATTGTCTTCTTGTGACTCTGAAAGCGTTCTAGTCTAAAGCTTTTCCTACAATGTCTTAAGAGTGACATCCCTGTGTCTACTGCCTGAGACCTGAGCACTTCTCTGGTCTGTCTTCCCTAATTTCCCCAGCACATGTTAAAGTCCCTTCCTGTATTTGGGAAGCAGCCCTTGCCTGTGGTGTATGTGTGTGGGCTTAGCCACAACACATCACAAGAAAGGACTGTGGCTTACACCTGACATACCACATATGTGGATAGTTGCCTGTGCATGCTAGCTATTCAGTTAGCTGAAAACATTGTGAGCAGCCCACAGATTTTGTCTAGGTGGATCAATTAGAAGACAATGCCACCGGTAGGATTTGGTTAGTGGGCACAAAGAAAAGCAAAGCTGGTCAAATTGTTGAGATGATAAAGGGATAAGCTGGATACAACACGCATCTGTAATCTCAGCATTCAGGGGCAGAGGGAGAATTTTGAGTCCGAAGCTAACCTGGGTATAGCAAGACAAATGGAAGAGGGGTTTAGGAATTAAAGTAATTATTTGAACAGAAGATACTCTTGGGGTTATAGATAGGGTCATAGGTAGGAGGAGACAGAATTGTTTTGTTTTTTAATAGGTAAGGTAGATTCTAGAATTTGTATTCTGGTTTGATTTGTTGTTGATTTTATATATTATATTTTATCCAAGGAAGTTGTTCTTGATTGGGGTGATTTCTTCCTGGGGACACATGGCAAAGTCTACACACAGTCCCAAATGTCAACAGCGAGGCTGAAAAGGTAGTTAGCTCAGAGTAGTTCTTTAGGGTGGAAGGGTTTGGAAAGAGACCTTCACTGTGCCATTATCCTGGCCCACAGTCCTGCTTTACTTCCTAGTGTTTAGGGTTAAAGGAAAGCAGGGTGCTTACTAACAGATTTTGACCTTTGTTTCCTTAGTGTATAGGTTGTTAAGCCGCTCTTGTCCCCGGTGAAGGGAAGAGCAGGGCCAGATGTTATGTGTACACATCATTCTGTCAGTAACTTGTGCCTGAAGTGCTGTGATCTTGATAACTCTAAATGCTTGGGTTTCAGAGTGAAAACCAAGACAGCTTCCAAGTATGGCCTTTCGTCCCAGCCCCGCCTGGTGGACATCATCGCTGCGGTCCCTCCTCACTATCGAAAGGCCCTGATTCCCAAGTTAAGGGCCAAACCCATCAGGACTGCCAGTGGGGTAAGTGGCTGAGCTGGAGAACTGGTGGTGGCAATGGCGAGGTGGGGTGGGGAGCTCAGACTCCTGAATCTGTCGTTCTGTGTGCTCGAGTGAAGAGGGGTGCAGCAATGCTGAAGGGGAAAGGAAGCCAGCCAGTATGCTTAAAGCAGTTTTTGTAGTGCTTTAAAGAATGAGGCTCGGTCACTTAACACTATAACAACTGTTGCTGACCCTCTTATTGCTGATAGCTTCCAGTTGGTACTTCTAAAAATCATATCATGGTGCAGGGTAGGGTTTTCTTTTCTTTTGTTTCGCTTTTTAATTTATTTTTATTGTATGTGTATTGATGTTTTGCCTGCATGTATGTGTGAGGGTGTCAGATCCCTTGGAGCTGGGGTTACAGTCAGCCATGAGCTGCCATGTGTGTGCTGGGACTTGAACCCAGCTCCTCTGGAAGGGCAGCCAATGCTCTGAACCGCTGAGCCATCTCTCCAGCCCCAGCAGGGTAGTTTTATATGTGATGATTATGGAGTAAATCTCCAATAGGGAGTGCTGTGGGTGTCCAGAGATACGGGTCCCCACAGCAAAAGGGAGCCCCAGCAGAAAGCATGGTGCTTTCCTGACCTGTGAGTATGCTTGGATTATGGGGGTGGGGTCGGGCTCAGAGTGTTGGGAACAAGAAAGGAATAGGAAAGAGATCACAGAGGTGGGAGGGGCGTGAAGGCTGCAGGCAGGGAGTGCCACAGATGGGCGGAAACTCAGAGTTCACTTGACTGATGATTTTCTTTTTGAGACAGTCTCACTGTAGAGACCACACTGACCTTTGAACTCATACTGAGTTCATCTGAGACAACTAGGGACCTTGTTTAGGATTAGCTTGTAAACAGTCACGTACATCTGGCAAAGAAACCAGATAACAAGAAACCATTTCAGGTGCCTGTATAGGGTCCTGATGTGAGCAGGACAAGTTTCTAGAAAGTTAGTCCAGGTCCGGCCTGCATAGCAGTTCAGAAACAAAAGGCTGTGTTGGGAACTCTTGTCCTGATCTCTGTAAAGCATTATGGGCTAAATTGGGATTGAGGCTCTAAGATCGCTGAATGTGAGAGGCCAGGGGAAATGGGCAGGGTCAGGATTAGGGTTCATTGGAAAGGGGTTCCAGAGTTGAAGTCCATGTTCATCATATGACCCAGTGTGTTTGGTATGCTGTCTGGACCAGGACATGACATTTCTAGTGCCTGTGTTGGCTACTTTAGTGACTTGCTCTTCTGGATTCTGATATTTGTGGACAGTTGAACCCCACAATTTTTACATACAGTGTGCTTTCAAATCTGATGCACATATGTTATTAACAAGTACTTGTACACACACAAAAACGTAAAAAACAAAAATGAAAACCCGGGAGTTTAGCTTGTGTGCGTTGCTGTCTTCTCACCGCCTGCTGTTTCAATAACATCTCAGTTCAGAATCCCTGCTGACCCTGGTTGCCATGGCTCCTCAGAACATACCTGTCCTGTCTTTCCTTGATTTATTATCTTCATGGTGAAGATTGTCAGCTGGTCATTTCCTAGCACATTTCTCAGTTTGCTTTAACTAAGGCTTCTGTGTAACTAGAGCTGGGTCATGCCTTTTTGGTAATCTGCACACATGTGTGTGCTTACATAAGCACACTTCCATCTGTTTCGGGGTGTCTTGATCTGTCAACAACTGTATTTGGAGAACAATACTTTAGTTTCTTCAGCCCTGGGCTTCATTCTGATTCTCTCTGTTACACGTACAGCTTCCTCTTTGTCTGTAGGAAATCCTGCTCATGTTAGCCTTAGTGTGGCTCTATCTGGTCAGCTACTTCCTGTGTTAATATCTTAATAGCCTTAATATCTTTTGTTTTGTTTTGTTTTTGTTTGTTTTTTGTTTTTCGAGATAGGGCTTTCCTGTGTAGCTGTCCTGGAACTAGCTCTTGTAGACCAGGCTGGCCTTGAACTCAAAGAGATTCAACTGCCTCTGCATCCCGAGTGCTGGGATTAAATGCATGCACCACCACAGCCCGGCCTAGCCTTAAAATCTTTGCTACCAGCCTTTTCTCAAGCAGGCTCTTTCCCCCACCCATCCTGGACTCGGTCAGGTACTCTGAGATTTTATACTTAGACTCTGGATCAGTCTGGTCCCTAACTTCCCTGCTTTCTGCTATAGATTGAAATCTAGAGTGTCGTGGAATTTGAATAATAATGATTAGGTTTAATATATATAGTGACCTTTGTTAATATTTTAGCAAAAAAAACTAGAGAGAGAATAAGACTCATCCAAACCTTAAAAATTAATTTCCAGGCCTGGGTTTACAGCTCAGTAGAGGAGTAGTGCTCAGAGACTCCGGATGCAGTCTCCCCCACCATAAATTAATAGTAACAGTTCCTTATTCTGTATTTACCATAAAACCAACTGTAAAACTCATATACAATTCATATAAACATTCAGATATTATCAGTATAAAAGAATTCAGCTTTAGGGTGTAGCGCCATCCGTATTTTGAGAGAGATACCCAGATTTCTCTTCAGGTTGCATCGATCTTTCCCATCTTCATATCATGAAGACCCTAATGTGCAGCTTCAGTTACATTCCTTTCCTTCGCTCGTAAGGTAACCACTCTGTAGAACTGTGTTAATTTTTCAGTGATAGCTTTTTAATTAATCTTTCTTTTATAGATTGCTGTTGTGGCTGTGATGTGCAAACCTCACAGATGTCCACACATCAATTTTACAGGGAATATATGTGTGTAAGTATGATTTTGACAAGTTGGTGTGTGTATGTTTCAGTTAAACTAGTATGTAGATTTTCTAATGCCCTGGCCAGTGCAGGCTGATGATATTAAGATGTTGCTGCATAGACTCGCAGCTTTGGTAAGTGGAGCAACCACTGCTGCAGTGCTGAAATACCATAGGTTATGAGCTTGGGATAACGGACATCTGTGACTAACAAGCTCCCTGGATTCCAGCATCAAATTCAAAATGAATTTGGACCAGAAAAATATCAAAGTTTTTAAATTATTCTTATAAATAGCTGTTAGATTTCTGTAGTTGAGGCATTGAGAAGAATTCATGGGTACAAATGCATGGCTTGAGTAGGAAGATTAAATGGGAGGGAAATTTTCCTGAATATGGGCCCCAGGAAAGCATAGAATCATCCAAACTGGACAAACTGGGCTCCCGCATTAAGATGTAAAGATCTTTGCCTGCAGTGTTCTGGACACGAATGTCGTCATGTTCCTTCACTTACTGTCTTGTTTGCTTGTTGGTAAACAATGCTGCGAGAGCGGACTGCTGTTTGAGGTGATGGCAAAGCCGCTTTGATAGCAGGATTTTCTGTTGGACCGAGTATTTCACCTGCCCTCCCTTTCTGTTGTATCTAGATACTGCCCTGGAGGACCTGACTCGGATTTTGAGTACTCAACCCAGTCTTACACAGGCTACGAGGTAAAAACTTAATCCTGACTAAGTGCTGTGATCCAGAGTGAGGCGTGACAAGTACCAACGTTCTTAGAAGTGTGGGCTTTTTTCCTGATTAGAAAGCTTTTTGCCAGATATTTGACCATATGTGTGCCAAGCCACCGGAGCAGTGACATGAGCATTTCTTACTATTATTTCCGACCACTGTCCCAAGTGCTTTGCCACTCCAACCCTTTCAGCAGTATTTGGAAACAAGATACTGTGATTATCTCAGTTTTATGGTGAAGAATTTGAGGCATAGAGTGTGTGTGTGTGTTTAGACATTTCTCTTTATAACTCAGATTGACCTCAACCTTTTAATAGTATTCCTATCTCAACTTCCTAACCACAAGGACTTTGGGAATTAGATAATCGATCAGAGCGCTTGTCCCTGGAAAAAAACTGATTCTCCCTTTCTTAGCACCATCGATTGCCTGTAGCTCATTATCTAGTGGTAGGGCCTTAGGAAATCCTCATCCATGTTGGCATGTCAGATGGTGGTGTCATTGTGTGAGTCTTGTTCACACAGTCATTTGTTGGGATCTTGTAAGTGTATTTACTGTCACATCTAAAAGACATGACCTGGTTTTCTGCCCACCTCTCCCTGAGTGTTTGGTGTAGAGGTTGTATCAGCTGGAGTTAGCCACTCCGCTGTCACTTACTTTCTGTATTCTGACCAGTTGTGGGTCTCTATAATAGTTTCCACCTGCTGCTGTTCCAAAAAGAAGCTCATCGTCCTTGTATGCTAGGAAACTGCTTCATCACAGTAGTTTCCAGTGTGATAGTGGCTCAAGACCATTTGCTGAACCATTAGAACCCTTGTGTAACAATAAAGGCTTTGTGCAAAGAGCATTTTGCTACATGACTCTCTTGTATGTATGCCCATCGGTGTGTGTGCACCTATGCTTCGGATGTCATTACATTTCCACAGAAGGTGACTGAAAACCAAGAAGATGCCCTGCTGTTGAGGTACCCTCAGCAGTGTGGTAGGGACTAGTCTGATGTTCTGCACCTTGCCAAAACTGAGAAAGGAAGGTGGGATATGAGGCATGGCTTTAGTGTTCAAATCCCTTGAGTAGTTTAATTTTAATACAACCCTTCACTCCTTCGGTATTTTTTTAATTTGTTATGACTATAATATGATATTTTTTCCTTATTTACTTAGCCAACTTCCATGCGAGCTATTCGTGCTAGATACGACCCTTATCTGCAGACAAGACATCGGATTGAGCAGGTAAAGAAACTTTTAAATTGGTTTTTGTGCTTCAAGTGTTGCCGTGCCGTTGCTTGATTTGGAGTCGATGTGAAGGAGAGAAGAGTGATTTTACGCTCATCTGGAGAGACTTTCTGTGCCGTGTGTGGTTAGACTTGCACTCCTTAGATACTCCTGTTTCCTTGAAGGCTTTTATATTCTTGTACTACTTTCAGTTTGAAGGAAGTCACTTATGAAAGTGTGTAAAAGTTCTTTAGCAGTCAACAAGGGGTTGAACATCAGCTTCCAGAGCCAGGTGAAGAAGTGTGACAGGCTTGGTCAGTGAGAGCAGGCAGTTTACAGGAAAGTGGTGTGGGTGGCTGTTTGGGTCTTGTGGACTTGTTCTGTGCCATGACCGTGGTGGTGTATACTCCCCACTTGTACCTTTTAAAGGGGGTGGATTTTATTGCATATAATTTATACATTAACATAACAGGTTAAAAGCTTGTACTATGTTGGTGATCTTGAACTTCTCTAAGCATAGTTGACAAGTGTTAAAATGTAAGCACCATCTGTAGTTGTTATAGTAATTTACATGGCGATATAAATAGAAGGTCTAAAATAGAGCGTATAGTACACACATTGCTTCCGGGTTTGGGTGTCTGTTGTTGAACACCACCAGTTCTAGTGATCACTTTGCTGTCACCCAAGCACATGTAGGGCAGGAGTGTTTGCTGTAAGAGGACCCTACCCGGGGAGCCCACGAGGCTTGGGAAAACGTGTTCTGAACTGACTTTGACCTCGTTTTTGTATTCAAATATGGTATGTAACTCATTTAAGATAATATTAGTCAGGATCAATAGAACAGAACTTACAGAATGAAATGATTTTCAGGCTGCGGGCCAGCTAATCCAGCAATAGCTGCCTATGAACAGATGGTCTAAGAATCCAGTAGTTCAGTCTACAAAGCAGAATGTCTCAGCCGACCTTCAGTATATGGGGAGCCCCAAAGAAGTGGGCTCTGAAGCTAATGAAGGGATGGTCTTGGTAGCAAGAGCAAGAATAAGCAAACAGAGAGAGCTAGGCTTCCAGCAGAAGGTGTGGCAGAGATCTTCCCACCTCAAAAGATCTGGATTAGAAGGGGGTTTTCTACTTCAGATGATTTAATTAAGAAAAAAAATACCTCACAGGTGTACCCAGTCATTTAGGTTTTCATTAACTCCAGATGTAGTCAAGTTGACAACCAAGAATAGCCATCGCAAGATGGAAAACTGTCTTAACAGAGTATGAAATGGTATACAACTAAAAATGTCTTAACGGAGTATGAAAAGGTATACTTACTAAAATGTTTGAAGATCCTAGGTTTAGACATTATGATAATCACATAGAGTAACAATTCTTTTCAAACTGTACGTGTAGTAGAGCCATGGGAAACAGTAGCAGTGGGGTGGGTCTCCACCTCTGGAGGTGAGTGTGGAGTTTGGCTTGGAGTCCTAGCAGGAGCTTTTGTAGATGCTACCAGGACAGTTTTCTGTTAGCCGTGTAATGTTGATGGGGAGACACACGCTGACTCAGATGCACAGACACAGTAACAGCAGTTGGTACTTGCAGAAACAACTATTTTTGAAAGGTTCCATGGAGATAGTCATTACATGGTATATTCTAGTTCATAATTTGACATTTTGATCCAGTTTCCGTATACCTAACATACAACAAGAAATTTAAAAACTTTTAAAACTTCAAATCCAGGTTTATTGTAGCTGACCCAGTGGACAGTTGAGCCCTTCTGCCCTGAAGTAGGGAAGATGCGTTATTTCATTTTGGAGCAGTCAGTTAGTGCTTTGGTTTTCCAGTAGCATCTTGAGGGCCTGTGCCCACAGGCATCTTGAAGTCTACTCTAACTAGTACTCATCTTTCTCCCTGTGCACGAAGTCCAGGTTATGCATCACCCGCCACTGTGTGTTTCTACTGTGAAGTCAGACATAAAATATGATCAGTAAATTTTTGCAGTATTTGATACTACATTATATTGATTTTTTATTTATTATATTCTGTTATATCTTAAAACTCTTCCTGTTGTTAAGTTCCTATTAACTGTCAGCATTGAAGTCTGGCTTCTGCTTCAGTTTTAATTCTCTTTCCCATCTTTTTTGAGCAGGAATTTTTTATTTTGTTTTTTGTTCTGTTTTTAAAGATTTATTTATTATGTATACAACATTCTGCCTCCATGTATGCCCACACACCAGAGGAGGGAACCAGATCTCAGTACATATGGTTGTTGTAATATGTGGTTGCTGGGAATTGAACTCAGGACCTCTGGAAGAGCAGGCAGTGCTCTTAACCTCTGAGCCACCTCTCCAGCCCCCCAGGAATTGTTTTTTAAATGCACTGAATTAACAACATGTGCTTTACTGTAAACTGTGCTGGTGCGACTATAAGATGAAATTGGAAATCCTGCAGCTTCTCTAGTGTGATGCTCTGATGAATGTGTGTTTCTTCCAGCTAAAGCAGCTTGGTCACTCCGTGGACAAGGTGGAGTTCATCGTGATGGGTGGAACGTTCATGGCCCTTCCAGAAGAATACAGAGATTATTTTATCCGAAATTTGCATGATGCTTTATCAGGCCACACTTCAAACAACGTTCATGAGGCAATCAAGTAAGAAGCCCTATTTTCTCACTGAGTGATTGTCTGCTCATCCTCCTAGCGGCTACCTGCGATTTGATCCTTTCTATGTATAGATTCTGAATTTCTTGTACTCTTTCTTTCTTTGTGTATGTCCGTGTATGGGAAAGAATTATTTTCATGGAGCCACACCTCCTAATTGTTCTAATGAGTTCCACTTCCTGGTGACCAAGCATTCAAATATATGAGCCCTTGGGGGCCATTCTTACTCAAACCGCCGCATGTCTATGCAGTTACAGGCAGTGGGCACAGCATGAACAAGACAGAGCTGTGTGTCCTTGTGGTGCTTTCCTTTTATATCGGTGTCTTATGGAGTAACGGGTATGATGGAAAGGGCCTGGTGTGACACGGTCCTGCTGTAGGACAGCTAGTCAGAGACCTTCCTCAGGGCACAAGGAGGACACTGAGAAGGGAGAGCTCTTTCCACAGGCCACTGGGTTATACTCCAGTGAGCAAGGGAATGTCTTCAGGTGACGTTGAAAGACTCAGCGTGGGCCAAATTATGTATTTCAAGGAGCTGGAGTTTGTATGAAATGTAGAAGTATGTTGTTTCAAGCCAACACATCTTTGTTAACAGGCAAGGTCATTGAACTGTCTTCTGACTGACAGGTTAGAGGGTTACCATGGGAATGTGAGAAGCCTCTAAGCTTCCTTCTCACCTTGGTTCACCAAGGGTAGTGGCAGTGATAATGGAGAAGAGACTGATGAGAGGCATCAAAAGCCAAGCCTTCGTTGGATGCATGAGTAACTGGATGGAAATGACATATGCTAAGGTGGAAAAGCCATAGGAAAGCTCAGGTTTGATGGAGGAAATTAAGAAGTTTACTTTTGGTTTGTTATCTTTGAAATGCCCATGATGTATATAGAGATGTCCTGTAGGGTCCAGAAAAGGAAGTCTTGGCTGCAGGTACACAGTGGAGATTTTCAGTCATAGGTGATATTCACAGCCTCGTGGAGGAATGGTTTCATCTAGTAGAAGAGTTTTGCATCTCCAAGGTGTGCTAAGACAAAAAGCAATGTTCAGAACAGTTTGTGCTGTACAGTCCCTTCATGTATGTGTCTACCCAGGCCTATCAGTGTGGTTGTCACAGGCCAAGATCATCACTGAGGAAGGAGGAAGAAGAGCTGAGAGTAAAGGAGGCTTACATTTGTTGTGGAACCATGTTCCATGTACGTGGAACCATTGTGATTCACTTCACAGTAAGCCTTTGAGTGTGGTGTTCAGATTTCCTCTGCTTTACATTGGAGGAATCCAGAGCCCAGAGACGTAAAGCAGCTTACCCAGGCTTAACACAGGTAGTTGATGGCAGAGTGGGAATAGAAACCCCAGGCTACCTTCAGAGCCTGAAGTTGGAAATTGCTAGGCGTAAAAGGTGTGTTTGTGTGTGTGTTTGTGTTTGCGTGCACCGGAATGTTAAAAAGAGAGTGGTTCTCTTTCCAACACCCCTAGCACCATCAGACTTTGGCTTCTCTTGTGAAAGGGAAGGAAACTGTCCTGCTGCTGATTACAAGGTGGGTGAAATAGTGCTTTTTTGTAGGCTTTTTTGTGGTGATAAACAGTATCAGGCCAAGAATGGACATGAGGGGAGCTTTTTGACCCGAAGCTAAAGCCTGAATACACATGAGAATGGACTTTGAGTGGTCACTCTGCTATCAGAGATCAACAGTGATGACTTTGGTAGGGTTACCCCCTGGAATGAGCTTATACCTTCCTTTGTCCCTTCCTTCCCCTGTTGCTTTCCTTTGGGCTTGTGAAATTTAAATAAAGATGGTGTTTCATAAATGTAAATAGAAGTTAAGGGATAGCTTGAGGGGTTGCATAAAAGATTGATCTTCTGGAAGAATGTGTGGTGAGCAAGTGCTTGTGTTTGACTGATAAATACTGGTAAACTTTGTGTCCCTGAATCTAGACTTCTGGGTATGTGACTTGTCCCGAAGGGACCTCGGTAGCTAGATAGTATGGCATCTATTTTTACTATTTGTTCAAACGTTGGTCATCGTGAATATGAGTCATGCTTAGTCTGCAAACTTTAGAATAGAGGAGTGATGATGTAACTCAGCTCACTCCTCTTTGTACTCAAGAGTCAGATGTGATAAGTGTAGTTAAAGTGTGATGTTGGAGACTAGCCTCCATTAGTCCAAGTTGGAGACATAGTGGCAGGAGCGACTCTGGGTTCCCAACTGAGCACATTCGCTTCTAAAAACCCCAGCAGTGTTATCTTCAATACCACTGAATCTTTCTTCTCACGTGACAATGAGCTCGATGTCCTCTGGCTTCCTCACGTGTGCGCGCATGCACACACACACAAATACACACCTTCAACTTAAGAAACCTGTGTTGAGAAAGGGGTTCTATATGTACCTAAGCTTGGGAAGATTTATTTACTTACATTAAATACTTTTAAATTATTTCTTTTATTTCTTTTTAAAATGTATGGCGCTTGTGTGGAGGTCAGAAGATAGCTTTCAGTCCTCTGCTTCTGCTTTGCTGCAGCCGCAGCGACTCTTTAGTCTGCTGCTGAGCCTTACCTTCCAGGCTTCCAAGCCCTAGAGCTGCCGAGTGACCCTTGTCTGTCTCTCATCTCACAGCAGAAAAGCTGGGATTACAGATACATGGCACAGATAAGCCATCTTGTCAGCCATATTCACAGTGTTTATATATGTGAAGTTCAGCTATGTCTGTGTTAAGGCACACCTCTCCTGTGACTTGGCTCTGAGTTCCCCGTGGGGTTTGAGCCCTGAGTACTGATGGAGCAGGCCGACCAAGCAAATGCGGAGTTTCTGGGGTGCAGCTGCTCTGACATTTTCGTCAACTGAAATGTTGGCAATCTTGCTACAGTTTGGTGATAAATATTTTGGTACTCAGAGTATTTGGCCATACGTCATCTATTTTTGTGATAAAAATTGGGTTTTATGTTGTAATTCACTCAATTTGGATCACGATGTGTGTCCAAAAAGCCCACGAGGGGACAAAACCTCTCTTCTGGGGCTGCCTGGCCAGGGCCGGCATAGACTCGTTCTGTTCTTTACCTCAAGGGGGCGCTCTGCTTTTAGCTTTAAAAAATGTTACTGACTTGAGCCTTCATTGCAGCAAATCTCATGAATGGCTCCTAGGAAGTAATAAAAGTGCAAGCCAGGAGCCACGAAGCCACCTCAGTGTGGCGCTCCGTTATTCTGCAGCCCAGTGGGCTGGTGTCTTGGCCCCTTCTCTCCCCACTCCCGTCTCTGTCCTTTGTGAGGCAATATGAAAAGTGTCTATTTGTGAGCTCTTGTTTGCTTTGTTGAGGTCAATTCTTCATACAACTCCCTATAATAAAGTGTTTAAGGGACATTTTGTGTCAGTTGAGGCAGCAGTTTCTGAACTGAGCTAGAAACAAAACTGTTTTCAAATGTTAGCATTGTTGTGAATGAAAGAAGAGCCCAGGAAAACTGGTTTGGGTCTGATGTATTCTTTTAGAAGTTGTTTTCCAGAGCAGCCCACCTCCCTTCGTGGAGCTGGCTCAGTACTGAGCCACAGTAGACATTTCCTCATTGAACAGCCCAGCTACAGCACTGATGTGAGTTTGCTCAGTAAGATAAGATGTGTCAGTGGAATTTTGGAGTCAGGGTTTCTCTGTATAGCCCGAGCTGGCCTTAAGCTCATGGAGATCTGCCTGCCTCTGCCTCCCAAGTACTGGTATTAAAGGGGCATGTGCGTCACTACCGCCCAGCTCAAGGGTTCATTTTAAACTTGACCTTCAGTTCTGTGAGGTGGCAGGCAAGCCACCAGTCTTGAAGGTTAAGCATCCTGAGGGTCACACTATAGACTCAAGTGTCCCTCCTTGGACTTCCTGTGTCTAACCTGAGTAGTTAAAGGTTTGCTTGTTTGTTTGTCTATTTAACTGCAAAGATTAGGATTAGACTTCAAAAGAGCCCGAGAGTGTGAACCTGGTTATTGTTTGTGGCCAGCAGGTAGCCAGAAGCCTGAAACCTTTGCAGGCAGAAAGTGGAAGAACACAGGTCTGCTCAAGGACAGTGCAGGCCTGGCCCCTGGAAAAGCTGTTGAATCCCGCAGGCCACTGGTAATCACTATCCCATCGACTGAATCTCTTCAGGTCTCCAGAGACTGACAGTTACTGAGTACTGTCATCTCATAAAACATCTTCACTTGGGAGAAAAGACCATAGTGACTCTAAGTCACCGGTCACCAGAGTGCAAATGTTGCCAGATAGCTCAGAACAATCTTCTAAAGGAGTTTTATTCCTTTTTAATCAGCTCTGCCCAGAACCCGTTTTGCATTTAGTGTGCCTTGACTGTTTTCACAAGATGCAGTTTCAGAGGGTAGTTACCCACGAGAAGCCAGTGAGTCATACCTTCTCCTCGTAGATTTTTAAATTCATTTCCGTTCCTTCCTGTCTTCCCTCAACGGTGGCTTTAAATCCTGCAACTGTGTCCTTGCGTATCTTGGGAAAGCTAGAATGCTAGGAAATGCTGAGTACCCCAGAGAACTCCGTGTTCTCACCTGGGCTGTCCTCCCAGATGCTCTGCCATGTGCCATGTTAACTAGCATCATTCCGTGTGGCGGTTTTCCCTGGAAGTTTATACACAGCAGAATACACAGACTTAGCTTACCTTGGTGTGCTTTGACACACCTGTGTAACAAAACACTGTTAAGATTCAGAAAATTGCCAACTGTGGTGTCATCCTAGCAACCAAGAGACAGAAGCAGGGGGTCTCAAATTTGAGGCCAGCCTGAACTACTTACTTAACAAGACCCTGAGAACTGAGAAAATAGTTTAGTGCAGAATATTTGTGTCGCCAGAGTTCCTTTATGCTTCTCCAGAAATTCCTCCCGCACCTTTACCTCCCAGAATTGGCAGATCTTCTGGTGGTTTTGGTTTTTTGCCCACTTGCCTTAGGTGAATCATGCCCATGCCCATCACGTAGTCTCCTGTGGAAGGCTTCTTCTACTGAACAGTGTTGTTACGTGCATCTGCAGTTGCCAAGCAGTGTTCTGCTGGGTACATGGACCACAGTGTGTGTATCCATCCTTCTGTCAGTGGACATGGGGCTGCTTGTGGTTGACAGCTTTATGAATAGAACTCTGTGACTAGTTTTGTTCAGGTTGTTTTATGGTTAAACGTATGTGTTGCTCTTGGGTAGTAATGGAAATTGCTAGGTTTGTTAGTGTTTTATGAAAAACTGCCATCCAGAAACGGTTGTGCACTTTGTACTCCCACCTCTAATGGGCGAGCACTTGGTGGTTCTGCATCCACACCAGTACATGATGTTGTCAGTCCTTTTAATTTTAGCCATTCGGGTGGGTGTGTAATGGCATCTATTGTGGTTTTAATTTGCATTTTCCTGATGACTAATGTCATTGAGCACTTGAGTGTACGCTTATGCTGTCTGATTATATTTCCTTTGTGAAGTGTTTAATCTTTTTCTCTTTTTTTCGGGGGGTGGTAGGAGAGTGTTACATGCCCTTGATTCAAGAACTTCGTCTGTACTTGACTATTCTATTGATGATCTCTTAGGGCAGAATTAATATGACTAATTTTTTCTTTCTTAACATTGCTTTCTGTATTGTTACTAAACCACATGTTTTCAGAACACAAGGTTAGTCTCCTATGTTGTCATCTAGTTAAAATTTCCGTTTTCACATTTAGCTCTCTGAGCCCCTCTTGAATTAATTTTTATGTGCACTGTGAGGTGGTAGTCAAGGTTTCTTTTTTTCCAGTATGGAAAGTGAATTGTTTGAAGATAATTTTTTTAAAGTTCCCCTTTCCCATTTAGATTTTATCACTCCTTTGTTAGAATCAAAGGACTATACCTGTGGAGCACACAGTGCAGTGCCGCTGGCAGGTCTGGGCTTTTAGACCAGTACTGCACTGTTGTGATTACTGAACCGTCTTAAGCGTGTCTTGAAGACAAATCGTATACCTCCTCCGACTTTGTAATTGTTTTGCAAGACTGCTGTAGATAGGCTGAGCCCTTTGCATGTCTTTGTAAAATTCAGAATCAGCTGGCAGTGACCAGTGTTCTTGCAAAGTGTGATAGAGTTAGGGTGTTTTCAAATGACAAGACACAGTCTCTAGGGAGAGAGTTGACAAGTTGTCAGTCATGAAATGGCCTTTCCTCACTTATTTAGATTTCCTTTACTTCCCATTAACAATCTTCAGTAAAGACATTTATTGCTTTTACTTTTTTATTTTCTTTCATTTTTATTTTATGTGTATGTCTATTTACATGTATGTATGTATATGCATGTGTGTGCAGGTGCCCACAGAAGCCAGAAGAGTGTGTCAGATCTTCTGGAACTGGAGTAAGGGGTGCTGGGAACTGAACTCGGGCCCTCTGCAAGAGTAGCGCCTGCTTTTAACTACTGAGTCACATTTCCAGCCCCTGGGTTGTTCCTTTTTAGTGACTTCAGTAAGATGTGGAAGCTTGACCATCCTTTTTCTATTGTAATATTAGTATAGAAAGTGGGTTTTTTTAGACTGCTCTCTTTCTTTCTTTCTTTCTTTCTTTCTTTCTTTCTTTCTTTCTTTCTTTCTTATTTTGAGATAGAATCTCACTTTGTAGAGCAGACAGGTCCCAAATTCAGAGATCCACCTTACCAGTTTCTAGGCATTTCTTTATGCAAATACCCTGCATTTTTATATTTTAAATTATTGTAATATATTTTAATTATTCATTGTAAATTTTTATGTAATAGCTTTTTTATTTCTTCTCCAATTCCAGGGATTATATGGAAATTGTTTGATTTCTATATTTTGGGACAGTGAGGTTTTGTTTGATACTTTACTGATTTCTGATTTGATTTCATTTTGTTCAGAGTGCCTATGCAGTTCAATTTCAGGTTTTTTTTTATTTTCTTTTATTTAATTTGTGGAGACTTGTTTTATGACCCAGGTATGTGCTTCCTCTTAGTGAATCATGGCATGTGTGTTGGCAAGGAAGTAAATTCTGCCTTGCCTGGTGTTTGCACAGCCTAGTGTGTTAGCCTTAGTGAGCTGTGCGACACTGCAACACCCAACAAATCAGCTTAGACAGAAAAGCTCTATTGTCCTTACTCGTGCTTTTGGAGGTTCCAGGCTGTAGTTTTAACATATGATAGGAAGAATCCTGGCGGAGAAAGCTATGTGACACAGCCTTTCAAGGGCAGCCCTTAGTGACCTGACATCCTCCCCTAGGAGGTTTATTTTATTGGATGTTAGTTCTGTCATACAGCCTCGTGTGCTTCCTGTCAGCCCTGGAGATCTTTGCACTGGCTTACTTTCCACCCTTGTGTGATGTTATAGAGCAACTGGGTTTCTTCTAGACAGAATCCAATAGTACTTGGGTCTTGTGGGAGCAGGGAGTAGGCAGAGTTGCCCATTTTGATAATGTGCGCCATTCAATTGCAGTGTTTGGTGGTATTAACATTTGGTATAATTAGTGATGATTAATCTATATTGGTTGGCTTTATGTCTACTGGTTTAGTCACACACACCCCCCATATTTTAGTTTTCACTAACAGAGAATGATCATTTCATTGAATTCCATTCTTTTATGATTCTGTGTAGTTGGTTTGCTCTGTATCCCTTGATAGAGAACATCTTAAGAGAAAGTAATAAGGACATTACCTGAAGGCTAGAGGTTAGAGGCACTTGGTGGCTGTGGCATGGGCAAAGTGGAAATGCCCTCATGAAGTTTCCATACGAGGTTGATCTTGGCCTCCTGGCCTCTGCCTCGGGCGCCCAGAAAGCTGGAAGTCAGGAGCACTTGCTCTGTGCCTGGCGGACCGCTCTCCTCACCTGGCCTTGTCTTCTGCTATAAGCACATATTCTGTGCTCTACTCTCCCTCGTGTCGTGGAAAATAAAATAGGGGGACTAAAGTGTCCCCCGGGTGCTTGTCTGACATTTGTGATGTGAAGACTTTTATTGGAGTACTTTTGTCCACACTGTGTTTTTCACTTAGCCATGACCTCTGTCAGGGCAGCTTTTGGGTGATCCACCTGCGCATTTAGCCCCTAAGTTCCAGTATGGGTATGACAGTAAAAGCATGCCATACCTGCGACATTTTTTTCTGTTCCTCCTGGTCCCTCGGCGATCTCATCATGACTATAAAACACTAAGCTATGGAAAGAATCAAAACCAAGAATGTCGAGCGCCGCTCTAGTGCCGTCAGCCATGACTAGTATGATGGGTGCCTCGTTTTCTCTCCTCTTCAATGTCAGCGGCTCAGCTTTTCCTGGTAATACCTGTTAAACATCAAAGTTCTCTGACTTTTTCAGTTATATTGGGCAGAGACTGTTGACTTTTAGATCCTATGAACATAACCAGTCTCTAGAAAGAAATTGGATTACGATCTCCAAAATGAGAGGATGATCCTGTAAGCCCAGTGGCTTAAGTCTAGAGCTTCACGGATAATGAGAAGTACCAGATTTTATTGAGGGAGTTTCCAGGTATGGCAGTAGTTTTGTAAAAGGACCTTTGTTCTGTGCTTATGGTTCTGAGGCATTCAGTAATAACCCAGGTGTCAGTAGTCCGAGCACATCTTCATCAGTCCAAAGAACAACTTGTTTGGGGCCTGTAGACGATGGGAAGAGTTGGTAGATTGTGAACACTAGAAGTTAGTGTTTCATCTCTGTGCCTTCATCTGCTTCTCAGTTTAGCTAGAATGGATTGAGTTTGGGATTCTATAGCTTGACTGGAAAGCAAATCTGGGATTAAAAACTAGTAGATTTTTAGTTTGTTCAGAACCTTTGACCTAAAGCAAGATACCTCTATGTTTGCAAGAGGGCAGATAGCCAGCAGGGTCATCTAGAGGCTGTGGGAAGGGAGAGAGTCCGCCTTTGTCCCAGCTACAGCAGATTCGCCTATTCATCCTTCATGTTCATTTCTTTGTTTTGATGGGAGGAGTTAGCGCAGAACTCATAAGCTGTTAGTCACTGAACATTGTTGGGCCTGCTGGGAGCCCCGTCTGAAAAGAGAAGCAGACATAGCCGTGAATAACAGCCTAGCTTTGTAGTGTGGATGAATAAAGGGCCCTCACCGAGGGTTCTGAGATGTCGTAGGATGAGAATGTCTTTGAGCAGAGTTGAGACCTGGTTGGCATGGGTTTTGTTGCTCTTAGTTTCTAAGGTGAGGCTCTCCTTGCCCTCTGCCCTGCTCCCTGCCCCCTGTGAACAGTTCCTGCAGCGTACAGTATTGACTTGTTATGTTTCTTAGAGGGCATAGTGGTAACCTGCAGGAAATGTGTAGGTTCAGTGTAGCCCTGCAGCCTTCCTAAGACAACCCTCTGGCTGCATTAAAAAGCAGTAGACCTGGCTCTGTCTCTTAGAAGGAAAAACAGCTCCTCTCTGCCCCAGAATCTAAGAAGTCTAAATCCCAAGAAGGTGAGGTGTTGACTGCAGTACTGAAAGAGAGGCTCTCTGGCTAAGTGGCTGGCTAAATGATAAGGGGGGGCTATGGAGCAGACCCTGAAATGCTCGGGCTAAGTAGCGTCTTGACTACACATACGAGCATACAAGAAAGAATAGTCCCATAGACATCCTTCCATCTCTTAAACGAGGCAGCAGGTTTACTAAAGTAGCGGACTCCATAGCAACAACAGACACTGCAGCTCATGGAAGATGCCACACTATTGTTTTTATTGTTCAAATTTGATTCGAATTTCTACTTCATTGCTTTTCAGATAGAAATATAATTCTGAAAGGAACTCTAAAATATTGGCCCTTTTGTTTGTTTGGGGTTTTTTTTGGGGGGGGGGAGTGAGACAGGGTTTCCCTGTAGCCCAGGCTGTCCTGGAACTCACTCTGTAGACTAGGCTGGCCTCGAACTCAGAAAGTTCTGCTCTGTGCTGGGATTAAAGACATGCGCCACCACTGGCTTTTTAAAATGTGAGTTGTTTCTCATTCTCCACGTTTCCCCAGAGGAAAGACATTTTTGAGATGGAGTTAAGTTTTTGAGCATAACATTTACCTCTGTGTCCTGTGCTGTGTTCTGATTCCCCAGGCGGCAGCGTCATGCTAGTGGCAGCCTCCTCTGGGCAGGTCCCCCTGCTGCTGTTGCTACCTCTCTGGTTTTTCCCAGTGATGGAGCTGTCACTGAACCCAGGCTCTCTTGCCTAAGGCTGTGGCTTTTGAGAAATATCAGTTAATAGGAAGGTTTGTGGCACATGTTAGAATCTGGGTGCCAGGGTGCTTTCAGTTACTCTTTTGAAATACACTCAAGAGTGTTCTAGCTTCTGACTTTCATCCATTTATATAATTTGCTTTCTCCACAGTGGTTGGTTAGCTTTTCTTTCTCTTTTTCTCTTTTTTTCCTTCTGTTTCTTTTAATTTCATATAGTTGCCTGGAGCCCGTGATTGCTGTTGGGAGCAGGTGAGAACTGTGCCGCTGTGTACTCCTGTCCTCCTATTTGACAGGCACAGGGCTTTGAGACGTTGAGAGAGGACAGAAGAGCCACTGCCCTGTCCTAAACAGCACTTGACAAGCTGTGAGCATTCTTTTCTCATCATTCATCTCTTAGGTTGTCTCTCTCCTCTATGTTTCGGCTGATGTCACGTGCTACAAAACACTTCCAGTGTGTTAGATGAGATTGTACGTACAGCCAGTCCTGCAGCTCAGTGATTATTCACACTCTGAATAATTATTATAGTTTTAAATTAGTCATTTTTAACTGGCACATAAAAATGAAGAAATGCAACTAAGTTACAAATCATTATGATATCTGCTTTTCAAAACTTCTTTAGAAAGAAGAGGAATAAATAACTGCAAAAAGCTTCCCTTGGTCTTTCCACCCAGCCTGTGAGAACAGGAGCAGAGAAGAAAGGTCACAGTTAGGAGGTTAGAGATGCCGAGACAGACAGGCCTGCCTTCAACTGTTAACTTAGATTTTATTCTCTGTGTATCTTGAATAAGATGTCTATTCCCCTTGAGCTTCAGTGTCTTCCTGAGGTAAATGGAGTGATAGGACACCTCGCAGTTGATAGTCAGGGGCCAGTGTTGACCACTGTGACCTCCATCACCGGGTTCCTGCCACTCCACCTCACCAGCCCTCTCGTATCTAGACTTGATGAGACAAAAACCCTCCCTAATTTTGCACATTCCTAGAAGCTAGACGTTTCACCCGAATGATCCCTGCAGCCCACGCTGCTTCCCTCTCCCCTTTGTTTCTTGTATTTAAAATGGCTCTACGATGCGGTGAGAAATAAGTAATGCAAATGGGTTTTGCTTATGTGAAATCGGTTGCTAGGAAGTGAGAAATAGCTTTTCACAGTGAAATCACTGTTTTCAAGATGATTATGGCTGCAGCTAACTGTGTGTGAATAATAATGACAACGGTAATGACATGAGGATGCGCCGGTACAGTCGTGTCAGCTCTGTGAAGTGTGGGTACCATTGTTACCATCGTTTTGTAGATGAAGATACTGAGGCCAGAGAGCTTAATAGAATTACTGTGTGCCTGGTGAGGAAATAGCAGAGCTGGGATTTGAACTTACACTATCCGGCTTCAGAGCCCACACACTTAGCTCCTGTCTGATCCTGGAAAGACTAAGAGAAGGCAGGCTGGAAAGAAATGACCCCAGACTGTGGCAGGTGTAGTCATTTTAGTTCTGCTCTGCAGGTATTCTGAGAAAAGCCTCACAAAGTGTATTGGAATTACGATTGAGACCAGACCTGATTACTGCATGAAGCGGCATCTAAGCGACATGTTGACTTACGGCTGCACGAGGCTGGAGATCGGGGTGCAAAGTGTCTATGAAGATGTGGCCAGAGATACCAACAGGTGAGATGGTGGCAGATGGGCAGCACAAGCCTCCTCTGTCTCTGTACTCACCTTTCTTCCTTGATCCATCTCGGAGTTAAGTATTTGATCTCTTCTCCCATCCATGCGTGTGCCTTCATGTTGAGTGTAGTCATTCGACACTCCCTTCTGTCTACCCAGGGAAAGTCAAGTGTATGAGAAAATTTATAAATCACTGCCCACTTGGTGGACTAACAGAGAAATTCAGATTTCAAAATGGCGGCAACTACCACTGACTCAGAGTGTCAAAGGAGGCTTCAGGAGGAAGATGTGTTGAGTTGGACCTGGAAGTCACTTCACGTGGCCAGGGTTGTGAAGGAGAGTTAAGGAAACTGGTCCATACTTAAAGCAGCCTAGAGGAATGATAGCTCCAGGACTTGGTCCTTTAAGTAACAGAGATTGGTTGAATATTTTTAAGCACAGGAAAAAAATCTAAATCTAATAGGTATTGTACCTACAAATAGGAGCAAGAGGAACCTGAGCAAATAGGAAAAATCTAATAGGTATTGTACCTACAACTAGGAACACGAGGAACCTGAGCAAGTAGGAAATATCTAATAATAGGTATTGTACCTACAAATAGGAACACGAGGAACCTGAGCAGAGCAAGCATGTAGGGACGGTCTCACACAGGAAGGCTGCTGGAGAGTGAAGTGTCACAGGCTATGCCAGGGAAGCTTCCTGAAGAAATGACATGTAAGCTGAGGCCCAGAGGAGACTCGCTGCATGCCCTGAAGGAAAGCTGATCGAGAATGGGAGAACAGGGCAGGCAGAGGCTGGATTATGAAGGGCCCAGGAAGTCAGCCCCCCAAGCTGGGCTTTTAGTCAGGAGGCAGGCTGGAAGTTAAGATAGGAGTATGCCTGCATTTAAGTAAGAGCCCTTTTGTTCCAGTATGGGCGATGTTTAAAGGGGGCTGACAAGAGACAGACTTGGCCACAGCTGTTGGAGTAATTTAAGCAGGAAACCATGGAGTCCTGCATAGCAGTGTGTGTTGTTTGGTGACTGCTAGGCGGGAAGTCCAGGAGCCTTGGAAGGAGAGGTTTCCCTGTGGATGCTCTGAAGAAATAAAGGTGTGCTTTAGAGCAGGGCTCACCAGTAGAATGTTCCACTGGGGTCAACTGTCTCATGTGACAATGTAGCTGAGGACGTGAATATTTCTTTGTAATTTGATTTTTAGAGCCATATACACATAATTGTGACCATATTATACCATGGACTTTGAAGTAGAATTCTTGAGTGAAGAATTCAAAAAAAGTCCCAGTCCCATTCCAGAATTTTGGACTTCACTAATGAAAACTAATTAGAAATGAGAGTGGGGTATCCAAAAGGGGTATGATAGAGCCCATGGCTTCTAGATCTTTCTGTGCTAAGTGGGAGCATCTTGGTGGTAGAAGGAATAGTCACAAGGCTTCAATTGTTAGTTACCCCAACTGTCATCAAGGCCTGCTTCCTGCTTGGATGTGGCAGGAAAGCAGATGCTAAGAGACTTGATCCAACCCTGTGCCAACAAAACCTTTCTCTGATGGACCCTCTGAACACACTGGTGCAGTCTACTTCATATTATAGTTTACTCCCCCCCACCAATATTTCCTAATCCTAAATGAAATGACACCTCAAGTTAAAGCCCCTTCATGGTTGGTTTTTGGGTTTTGTTGCCCACTGTGTACCCAATCCTGGTATAGAGCCAAGAATAATCTTGAATCCTCCTGCCTCTACCTCCCAAGTACTAGGACTCTCAGTGAGTATCAGCCATGCCTGGCTGCTGTATGGTCCCTGTTTAATGTTGATTCTACAGTAATAGCAGATTTTATAGCTGGTGCTGAGCCATGTCATCTGAGTGCACAGTGGCCCTTATCCATTTGCTTCCAGTCCTCCGAACAGTGTCTTAGAAGCGCAGTGGTTTTCCTCCAGGCCTCCCTATACCTGTGTAAAAGTGAGTTCTGGGGTTCTATTCCCAGCCAAGTGACTCTGACTCATGGATTGTTTTCCTCCTTCTCACCACCTCACCCCAACCCCTGTTAACTTGGTTGTCCATTTATTTGTCTAACCGGTGATGCATTTTCTTCCCAGGGGCCACACTGTGAAGGCAACATGTGAATCATTCCATCTGGCCAAAGATTGTGGTTTCAAAGTGGTAGCTCATATGATGCCTGACCTGCCAAACGTGGGCCTAGAGAGAGACATTGAGCAGTTTATAGTAAGTATTGCCTTGAGCCAGCAGACCCAGATTGCCTCTGTACGCTCCCTGCACCTCTCTGCTCGTGCTTGTTTGTTTTTGTGTTTTCCATTCTCAGAGCTCTAAAACCTGTTCCAAAATATTAGGAACACAATAAAGAATGGTTACCTACCTCTCCGTTGTCAGATAAAAACTGTATTTTAATATATTCTTTTCAGGCTTTAAAATGCTTAGACTTGGGGCTGGAGAGATGGCTCAGTGATTAAGAACCTGGATTCTATGCCCAGCACCCATGTGGTAGCTCATAACATATGTAACTCCAATTCTAGGGATCCAACTCATTCTTCTGGCCTCCCTAGGAAAAAAGAAAAAAAAAAGAAAAAAAACAAAAAAAAAAAAAAAAAAAATTTAAAAAATAAAAAAAAATTTTTTTTTAAACTATAAAATGCTTAGGCTTTGGGAACTGAGGTTGTTTATGCACATGTAACATAGGCACACTCACATTTCCATGGAGATGAGGTAGGCTAAAACATTTATTTCCATATGGTGGCAGGTGGCATAGGTAAGGCACATGGCCTGTCAGCTGGGATGCTGGCTTTTCTGTCCTCATTGTTTTTGGCCAGAATCCTTTAGTCCCATGTCCCTAGAGGGGGGGGAAAAAAAAAGCTTCTTGGCCAGCACAGGAAGTAGAGACAAGACCTTCCGTGTGCAAGCATGGATCTAGGGTTCGCTTTGACTCCATGTCTGTTCCAGTCTGCCTAGGAGTTTTGATATGTGGGCTTTATGGGACTGTGGTGTGATGAACTGGCCTTCATCAGCCTCTTAACTTACAGTTTTCTTCCCTTTCAAAGCTGTGTGCCAGGCTTCATCCCACATGCCCCCTTATCTCCTTTCTTGTTCATTGTCCTTCTAAGTTTAAAATTCTTTAAAAATGTTTCATCGTGCCTTGTGATTTTAGAGGAGAAAGAGAGAAACCCATGTTTTAAACTCCCATGTTTAATCATGGGTCCAGGACCAATTCAGTCTAGCTTCGTCTTTACAGAAAGAACATAGCAGCCCTGTGTTACTTAGAACCAGTACTCTTCTGATGGCATGTGCTCAGTGTAGATTCAGGTTAGGCAGAGAAGGGCTTGCCTGCATGCTGTTTGTGGGTGTCTAGAATATTTATTAAAGACCTTATAGATCTGTAAAATAGAAATGTTGTAAAGGAAATTGCACAGTTAACAAAAGAATGTCTCTAAGACCACATGGTGCAACAAGAATACAGCATCCAGGAAGGTGACTGTCAATGAGATCTAAACCCTATAGCTACATTATTTGAAAAGCAATGTAAACCGTGGAAGGTTTGCGAGGATAGTGCAGCCAAAGATTTTAAAGCACGATTTAAATTTATGGGCCAGAGAGCTAGAGTACTGCTGACTGGATAGATCCTGACAGGGGTGCAGGGGTGGAAAGGCCAGGACTGTGAACCCACCTCTGTCCACTACAATGACACACAGTCAAGATTAGCATCAGCACCATGCAAAGTCCTGAAAGGACAAAGCCTGGTATCTCCCTGCTGCCTCCCAGATAAAAGAACAGCAGGTGGGACTGTAAGATGGAAGAGATCTATGCCAGAGTAGACGAGCCAGGTGAGTGGCTCAGTGTCAGTTAACAAACGGACTGTTAGCCCAGGCCAGAAGTGGTGCCAGCTGGACTGACGACAAAAGTGTGACATCCTGGGCTCAGCCAACTTCCTCTGTGAAGGGCCCTCTTGTAAACACTGTAGCGATTTGTTTGTTTTCCCTTTGTCTATATTGTAGGTTTTGAAGAGACTTAAATTTTTTTCCACAATTTTTCAAAAGTTTGAACAGTCATATATACTATTAAAAATGTTGTCGTCTGGAAGGAGGGAAGGAAGGTAGGTAGCCTCTTAATGCTCAGTGTGAGACTGGTGGCAGCCTGGACAAGGCTGTACTCTACAGGAGGGCTGTGCAGTGCAGCACAGATTGGGGTTGTTGAGCAGTGACATCTTGTCATCCCCGTGTCTAGTTCTTGACAGAAAGGGTGGGCAGCTCCGGGCCTGCTGCAGGTGAGAGAAGCTGGTGTGAGCCTTCCCTGTGGGGGACAGAACGAATGGAGGGATAATTTTTGGTTATCTGTCCATAGGAATTTTTTGAGAACCCTGCTTTTCGTCCTGATGGCTTGAAGCTGTACCCTACCCTGGTGATCCGTGGAACTGGGCTGTATGAGCTGTGGAAATCGGGACGATACAGGAGCTATTCTCCCAGTGACCTGGTCGAGTTGGTGGCTCGGATCCTAGCCCTCGTGCCCCCGTGGACTCGTGTGTACCGAGTGCAAAGGTGTGTGTTACTTTTCAGTCTCCAGACAACTGATGCTCTCTAAAGGAGTATTCTGGTTGTATATCACGAGTTTTGAATTCTTTTTTAAATTATAAGTAGATTATCAGGAATGCTGTGAGGAAACTAAGGACGGTATGCCCAGTCCTCTTTGCCAGTATTGTATATTTATTCATCATCCATTTGTCCGTGAGCCAGGAAAGTAAGAACAACCTGAATAGGTCCCGTGGGCAAATTCTGTGGCAATCTGAGAATCAAAGGAAATATATTGAGGGACTTGGAGATGGGTCAGTCATTAAAGTACTTACCATGCAAGCATGAGGACCTAACTGTGGTCCCCAGAACCCAAATAAAGTCTAGCACAGTCACATATGATTGTAATCCCAGGACTGGGGAGAGAGGCAGGCAGGCAGGCCCTAGGGGCTCCGTGGCCAGCCAGCCTAGCTTACTTGGTGAATTTCAGACCACAGAGAGTCTATCTCAAAAGGATGTGGACAGCACCTGAGGAACCACACCAGTGGTTCTCTGGCCTCCATGTGCATGTGCACGCAGTATATACATGTGTGTGTTAATAAATTATAACCAAATGAATAAAATACAAGTCCTTTGATCTATTCTGCTAATCTTAATTAGGTCAGTAATTTGTGTGCCTCAAAAGCATAGTATCAGCAGTGTTCATTACATATAGATTCTGTATTTGCAAATTTGCCTACTAGAAAATTGTGTGACTCAGACTCTATCCTTGCAACACATTTGCCATAAATCATTCTCAGAATAGGGAACAGTTTGGGTCGTTCATGTACACACTCTTAGCCGAGGTCAGAACAGTGCCTTTCTGCCTCTTTCCAGCCATCACACTGTAAACGTTTTTTTGTTTGTTTGTTTGTTTGGTTGGTTTTTTTTTTGCACTCTGCTTAATGCTACATTTTTCAGATTTTTGTGAGCTAGTTAGGAATTGGCTCTTTAAAATGACCTCCAAACACAGTACTCAAGTGCTACCTATTGCTCTTAAGTGCTGGGAGGCTGTGAAGTGGCTTACAGAGGGAATAGCGGGTGCTGGGGAACCTTTATTGAGAAGGCCCAAGAGGGACCTGTTGGCCGTGAGTTCAGTGTGAATCAATCAACTATATATATATATATATATATATTAAATAAGATGTCTTGGGCTGGAGAGATGGCTCAGCCGTTAAAGGCTAGGCTCACAACCATAAATAAGATGTCTTTAGACAGAAATGCAGAGGACAGGCACTTACTTATTGATGGTTGACAAAAAAAAAAAAAAAGTGGCGTGAAAGGCTCATAGGAACCTCACCCTGTGTGCTCTGTAGGAGCAGTGGGTCTGGTTCACTTCTTCCGTGGTGGTGGAGACTGAGAGAATGTAATACCTACTGACTGCCTACCTACCAAAGAGCACGGGAGAAGCCTGACCATTATCCAAAACCGACGAAATGAGCTGTGTGCCATGTGCTAGGGCCAATTAAAACCACAGCCCAGCGTCTGTGCCTGAGTCTAATCATGAGCCAGTATCACACAACCCAAGTAGGTGCACATTCTAGAAAATAACCAGCTTCGTCTTTCAGAGTATCAGGGCCAGGGAGTTAGCTCTGTTTGATGGAGACTAAAGAAACGGGACCACTAAATACAAAATGGAAACTGGGCCCTTTTGCTTGAAGGACATTGCTAAGATGCTGGTGCAACTCTGTTGGGGTCAAAGAGCAACAGCAGAGTGTATGTTGGGGGCAGTTTTGTGGTTGTGGTAGAAATGTCTGAGTATCCCAAGTCTTGCCACGTCTTACTTCTTCCTCTCCGGCAGGTCAGAAACTATAGTTATCTGAACTTCTTCTGTGACTTAGGCATTGTTTCCCAGATGTTAACTAGTACAGCAGGAAAGAAGGACATGGCAAGAGCAGTAGCAGAGGCAAGAGTCCATGTGTCTGTCTGCACCACCCAGTCACCGAGGAGGCCAGTTCCACTCCCACCCACCCCTGAGAACCAGGGTCTTCTAATGGAAGGAGCTGACGATAAAGCCTCCTGTTGTCTTTCTCCTGAGTCAGGGCAGCAGAGACACTTGGGTAATGTGAAAAGCTTCATTTCAGGTACCATAGGAAATGGCATAACAGACCATTATCCTGCCTGCACCAACTGAGACAATAAGGATTTAGGGGGTGACAGCAGCCCCCATCTTTGAAGTATCTGAGGGAGAAGGACCATCTAGTGTGCAGCCCTCTGCCTTTAAGGGACACCATCTGCCTCATAACTGCAGGGGATGGCGAGGTCTCCTGAAGGTGTAGAGTCATGATGCCCTTGAGTCCAAGGACAGCTGTTTGAGGAGACCAAGAGTCCAAGCAGCACTTGCCTGGTGAAGCACCACCTTGTTCCCAGAGTGGGGTCAAGTTTCCATGCTTTAGGGCTGGTGATTCTCCAAAGTTTGAAAATAATCTTTTGCTGGTTTAATTCAAAGACAGTATTTTTTATAATACTTTCCATTTTTTTAATTATTTTTTATTTTGAACTCTTTAAAATATAACTATGATACTTATTATACAAGTTTTCATCCCTAAAGATTTTGGTTTGTGTAGCTTACTATGGACTAATTAGTCCAGTAAAACATTGGTTTTGGTAAACATGGGTAGAAATTCTTCAGATATTTTGGTTTTATGTTTTTAGTTAGATATTATTGCTGAAATGTTAATGTGACTATTTGCATGGAAATTCATGTTTTAGATTTTCCTATTTGGCTTTTTTTTATATCTTTGTGTGTATATGTGTGGTTTCTACATATACGGAGGTCAGAGGACAACTTTCAGGAGTGTGTGTGTGTGTGTGTGTGTGTGTGTGTGTGGTGTATACACACATATGTCACTGAGAGGATACGGAGGACAGAGGGCAGGTTTCAGGAGTTTGTTCTCTTTCCACCGTGGATTCCACCGTGGACACTCAAATCATCAGACACTTCTGCCTACCCAGCCTTCTCACCATTCTGCTATTTGGTTTGTGCCCATTTTTATTTCCAGATAGTCTATGTACATTTGGTTTTCTATGGCTCTTGTGTTCTACGTCCATGGCCTCAACCTCAGATAAAAACTTCCCAGGGAAAAGCTACAGTGAGCACACGAACACTTTACTCCTCCTGTTCTTCATAACAGCAGTGTAGCAGTGACTCTCCAGTGTTTATCTTATGCCAGATGTGATAGGTCATCTGGAGATGATTGAAAGCATATGTATATGGCATCATCTTCGTGGAAACAAGCATTTTGTGATCCTGGAATACTGAGGAATGCTATACCGCACTTAAAAATTACTCAAACTTAATATAGACTGTAAGTTCCCATTTGTCCTCAATAGTCATTGGAAATTTAACCTCTACTTGTGCAATACTGAGGTAGTGTGTAAGATTGCATATGGTGGTCCATGTTTACACGGTGTGGTTTTTAATGTCAGGTCAGTGCTTCATACCTTGCTTTGCAACCATGTGATGTTTTCCTTTGGCTCCAGCAAGATATGATATATTAACTCTCCAAATGTTTAATGCCTACATAGCTAGCCACACAGTACTCTGTCCACACAAATACGATATTGTTTTAGAACTACAACTCCTTCAGCACATGTGTTAACAATGAGCTTACACTGTTTACAAAAACATCTTTGTTTGATGAGTATTAATCTTTACAGAGGACCAAACACCACATTATCTCACTAGTGTGTGGATCTAAGCAAACTGACCCACACAAGTATGAAGTAGAGCCAGGCGGGTGCTCATTAGGTCTTCATTCATCAATTGAAACACAGTTGCAGTTAAGTGTGAGGGGTCGTTCCTCTGTTGATGCAGTAGGAAGGCAAGTGCTGGAAAGTTGCATGTCAAGGAAAGGAGACTGAAGTGTAGCCCAGCAGTATAACATCTGCCTCCAAATGGGGCCCAGGGTTCAATCCTAGCCCCTGTCCCTTCCCTAAAGGCAATTAGGATAAGAAAGAATTCTGAGTGTTCTTATCATAGGAAATTGATACTTTGGGGGGGGGGGATAGATGTACTAAATAATGCAATAAACTTTCTATAATAAATTGAAATATCAGAGCATCACACTGAGGCCTGTTTATATATAGATATTAAAAGCTTAGATATAGTTAATTAAAAGTGTTCAAATATAAATAAGATTCATATCGTCTTTAGGGCTATACTTTAATGGCAGCATAATAGTCTTATGTCTGTTTGTCTTATGTAGCAATTGGTCCTTTCATTAGGTAGACATTAGACTGTTTCCAGGCTGTCTTAGTTGCTTTCCTGTTGCTGAGATTAACAAAAATAAATTGGAAAAAAAAAAAAACTTTTTTAAAAAAAGTCATGTTTTTGCTCACAGGCTACAGTGTGATATGTCAAGGAAGTCACAGCAGTAGGAGTTTGGGGCAGCACAGAAAGTGACAACCCTTTGTGCCCATCTCACTTTCTCCCCTTTACACAGCACAGGATCTCACCCCAGGGAGTGGTGCCACCCACAGTGGGCGGGTACTCCTACCTCCATTTACCTAATCAGGATACTCTACCACGGGCAACACGGGCATCCCCAGAGGCCTGTCTCCAAGTGGTTTTAGAGCTCATCAAATTGTCACTTGATAGTAACCATTACTCAGGTCTTTCTTCATCCCTAGCCCCTCCCTCCTTTTGAGACAGAACCTCTCTATGTGCTTCCCCGGGGCTGTGAGTAAAGGTATGTCCACCATGCCTGGCCCCTTTAATTGTTATCCTAGTCTCCATTATAGCTAAAATCGGTATGTATCAAATTTTATTTTTTATAGTAGAATAATCTATGGAAAGAATTACATATGGTATCGGATCTATGTATTTTTCATCATTATTTTAATACTTTCTAAGTCTTTTGAAAAAAGAACTATAAATGGGATGGGGTTTGCTGTGTATATGGATACAATTAATAAGTGTTTCTAAAGATTATGCTAATTCTTATAAATCATTTCTGTTTTATCTCGTCTTCTATAATATTGCATGCCTATAACTTTTTACATTGAGGGTATGATTTGCATTTCCCATTAATGGGGATTAGCTCTTACCTTGTATCTGATTATTGTTTATGTTCTTACATGACTTGCTTGTGTCCAATTTACAAGTCATGGGGTCCAGAGGGAGAAAAAAGTGCTTTTTATAGAGAAAATCCCCCCAAAAGGAATTCATAAATGTTCACTCACGTTGAATCCTCTTACCTGGACAAATAGGAAGCTAGGGAACTGACAGTTCCTGCCAGAATGGGGCACTTGAGTACCAGAACATCTGACAGCAACATTCTTGGTGTGAAATAGCATTGAGTGTGTTTAAAACCCTGAAGCTTCATTTCAAGGAGTGTTAAAATTTATACTCAGTCTGAGGTAGAATTTGTTATGTCTGAACCTCAAGAAAGAAATTTGTATCAAGATCTGGATGATAAAAACTTTAAATGAAAATGTAAATGAGCAACATAAACCTTATTACAAAGGTGCAGAGAAGGGACTGGAGAGATGGCTCAGCCATTAAGCACAAGAACTGCTATTGCAGCTAACCAGAGTTCTCATACCAACACTCACACATTTCACAGCTGCCTGTACCTCCAGCTCCAGGGAATCTGACACCCTGTTCTGGCCACCATGGGCAGCTGTACTCGTGTGCACACAGCAACACACAGCAACACAAACATACACACAATCAAGTGTATTAAAGGTACAGAAGGAAGGCTAGGTGTTGAGCAGTGTCAAGTGACTGTGACAAGTGGTGTTCCGTTCAGCTCATTTCTTCTAGCTTCAGTCTTAAAATATTAGGCTAGTTCTGCAGGTCAGAAACCTGCTGCTGGTCCAGGCACATCTAAAAGCACCTCACTGTAATATGGAGGCTGGTGGTCAGGCTTCTAGAAAGAAGCCTGGTGACCACGAAAGCCTCCTCCTGAGGCATTCTATACCTCCTTTGTTTTTGTTTGAAATCAAAGCCAAGGGAAGTCACAGCTGTCTTTTCTGTCCTGGCCCTTTAGCAGTTCAGTTGTTTCCATGTCTTTCCACCTCATAACATCTGCCTGCCACAGCTGCCTAGCAAAGGTGAACCTTTCGGGTGGACACGGTGAAAGAGTTAGAGACTGTGTTTTAGGCAGGTCTCTAGAGAGGAGAAAATGCAGTGAAAGCACCGTATTTCAGGGTATCCTTCTGCTAGTCAGTCTTCCTAATGGATTACTTGATGTCTTCATTGGTTATTATTTCCTATACCTGCCCCCTTGCCTGCTCCTAACTGTCTCATACTTTTTAGCTTTCTGACAGTTGGGTCAGGAGCATCTTCCTGGTGTTTTTATAAAGCACATCCTGCTGGAAGGTTCTGTATTCTAGCCCCGAGGAGTGTAGTCAGTGATTAAGTGTAAAATTCTGTCCAGGCACATGATGGGCTCTGCATTAGATCGCTGCTGCCCCTAGGCTATTTGACAGCTGTCTGCCTCGATATGATATTAAATCACTATGAGGCATCAGGCTAGGAATACCAATTTGCAACCAAAGCTTGCTTCTGATGCATGAGAAATTTCAGACAGGAACAGCCATAAACATGGCTTGGGAAGGTTTTTGATGAGCAAATTGTAAATATTAGCACCTCTAAGCTTGAAATATTACCCGTTGAGCCAGTATTCGCACGTGTGATGTCTCTTCATGCCAGGAAAGAGACTAGATTAAATTACTTAGAGAAACGTAAAAGAACTAAAACTCCTACCTCGATGCAGCAACAAGGTCAACCATTTATAGCAGCCTGGCCCAGGTTGTAACCCAGTCTGAGTGTGGAGTTAGGATCCATCATGCACTGCTATGCATGCAGAAGATGCTTGGCCAGTGCAGAAATGTGTTCCACATTCCAGTGAAGGATCCTATCTCTGAGAATTGTAGTCGCCACATTTCTGTTCCTTAATAACCGAGAGCTTCCATCTGCTGTGCTCCAGGCGTGTCGCTACCAAAGACCATTAAAGCCGTGCTTCATTTTTATAGTGACAGACGTCAACTTCGGACTTTTATGAACTGGTAGCATTCCTGTAAGTTTACTGTGGTAATAGACATCTACAAGAACATGCAGCCTGTGCAGTCTCACAGGCCCAACACCTGGCTTGCTACCACTGTCACCATCTTGAAATTGTTAATAATTTTATAATAAGAGGCTACATGTTCTCACTTTGTGCTAGGTCCTACGAATTATAGAGCAGCCTCCTGGTATATGTACTGTAGTTATTTTAGCACAGACACACACACAGCAAGGTTATGCTCTGCATTTCCTTGGGACAGTTACTCTAGCTTTGTCTAGTTCATTGTTCATAGCAACCGCGTAGGACATAACTCCCATAAATAACAAGACACGAGATGTGTTTGTCAGGTATTGCCAGCATGATCTCTACTGATCCTCTCAGGTTAATTTTAGAATATGTATAACAAGGGTTTGGAAGTATATTTTAAGTTTTAAAATATTTAGTGTGTTCATATAATGACTGTTATATATCCTACAACACTTACAAGTTGCTATAAAATATTTCAGTGTTAGAGAGGAGCACTTAGAAGATTTTATATTTGGTTTATGTAATATAAGCAGAAAGATTTTAAGCAAAAGTATGTATTCCTTGCTAAGTAATATTTACTTTCAAAACTTTTGCGTGATTCTTTTTTCTGATTACCAACTTTGAAGTATATACGGAATTTAAGAGACTAAAATGCTGAAGTTAAAAATCATTTTACAAAAAACTATACTTAAACGATATATGTGAACGAGTTAGTCAAAAAACAAAACCAGTTTTTTACGTCCCTTTGGGCCTCCTGGTATGTTTCTCTCTATAGTACCTTCATGGAACCCTCTGGATTTCAGAGCCTGACAGATCTGTGAAATGCTCCTTCGTGCTCATTGCTCAGCTTTCTGGAGCTGGTACAACAAAACACCTAACTCCAGCTTCTGATTGGCATCTCCTTCATGTCTGGCACTCTGCTATACTAATGCAGAAGCTAAATCTCATTTCCTCAGCCTTAGGCAAGATCTTATTCCCCTAAAGCAGAGTCCCTTCTGGTTTAGAATTGGGGAAGGTCTATGAGTGGTTAGAGCAAAACCAGGCTTTTGACCTTGGTGAGTTTCAGGTTCTGTGTGGGAGGGAAAGTGTTTGCAAAATGGTACATGAATCAGACGTGTTATTTCTCTCCAGTAGGTTGAGGGTTGTTGCTTTTCATTCTTGTTTTGTTTAGTACAGGTGTCTGTGAACCCCAGATCCTTCCTAATGGCTCCCAGGCATTTGGGCAGATACTATGCTCTGTTCTCTAATGTGATTTCCATTAGATGTGTTTCACCAACCCTCTCAGAGGTGGGTGGAATCAGCTTTGAAGATGGGAAAGCTGGGGTATAGGGATGCTCTCAGCCTTGCTCCCTCTCCTCCTCAGGATGGTTGGCCTCTGTTTTCTGCTCCATGGCTTTGCGGATTTTCATTATTTTTCATTTTCAAATTTCCCTGCCATACTGCTGTAGAGAGTGGTTTATATTTTCCACAATTGATGGTTTGTTGTTTCGTTTTTCTCCTACAGAGACATTCCGATGCCCCTCGTCAGCTCAGGAGTGGAGCATGGCAACCTGCGAGAGCTGGCATTTGCAAGAATGAAAGACCTTGGAATACAGGTATGAGTAAATGTGACTGCCAGGGATACTGTAAAGAAAAATCTCATCATATGTATCTCCAAGGCTGTCACTCTCATGCATTGCTGGTACCAGTTGGGTCAGAAAGCTTATCTGTTACAGGTGTTCTGTGTAGCGTATAGAAGCTGAAGTGAGTGGTGACCAAGGCTGCCGCTGTGTCTCTGTCCACTTCTGACTTCTGTGACCTGTTGGCTTAATATTTACTAAGCAGCTTCTCTCTCTTGACTCTAAAAGAATTAAGGAAGGTGTTAATTTGACAGTCTCTAGGGGTAGTAGTGAGTTTGAAATGAAGCGTCCTAGGAACTTCTTAGGGCTTCTGAAGAGATAAGCCAGGAGTGGTGCCTGGCCAGGGCACCAGGGGTTAGGCTGTGCCATCAGAATGCAGTGCCATTGGTTGGGGGAGGGGGAAGGGATCTGTTGACTGTTTGTGTTCAAGCATAGACCATGGTTTCAGAGAGATGGTTCCAAGGCCAGCACAGCACACATTTGTGGGCTTGCCCATGACTTATTTTATGCTTACTCAAACTATCATGGAGGAAAAAAATTTAGAACATTGTCCAGAAGAGAATTTTTTTTACTATTATTGGTTTATTCAACACAAAATAGTATAATAATTAATTAGTTGAGTGTAATTAATTAATTAAATGTGAAGTTTTCAGTTTTAGAAATAAGCGAGTGCGTGTAAGCATATTAGCAGCACCACATGGAGGGCAGTCTCCCTATCTGCTGGTCTTCTTTAGCCTTGCTCTACCTAACCCTTGATAGGATCTGCTAAGTGATCCGGGAGTGACTCTAAAAACCAATTCCCATGGGTAATGTTCTTACCAGAAAATCCTTGTCTCTGCCTTATAGAAAACAAACAAACAGAACCATGCCCCAGGAAAAAAACAAGAAATATAAGCAGCAGGTACCGGTTGACTGGCAGGTAACTCAGTTACACACAGTCTCCTGTATAGAGCTGGGCTGGAAGATAGAATCTGCTCTTAGTAGATAAGCTGCAGATCTGGTGGCCACATCAGCAGAGTGTCCTTCCGGGCAAGTTTCCCAGAGCATCGAAATACCTTTGTTTTTGCAAAACTGAATACTGAGCACTTATAGAAGCATTGTTAATACAATTGCTTGAATGATATTGTCAGATTTTCTAGCACAATCCTCTCACACTAGTAGAAAGTATTAGGATACTGAAAATATATTTGTGGTTTATTCTGTAGGGGAAGAATATGCCATAGGACATACCATTGGGTAATGATGTGTCAGGCTGTATAGGATGCACACGGGACTAAGTAGGAGGGAGGATTGTTACAGGTCTTGGCCATGCAGACTAGGCATTGCATTGGCATCGTCTCCTGGAAGCTGTGCACACTCAGGGGATGTCCAAGAGCCATCTGTAGTTCAGGTTCAACTTGTGTCATATACTTGACTCTAGCTTCTTTCTACATCTTCCCTTCCTTCACAATTCCTGTTCTTTCTCCCACAACGCCTTTCTTTGAAAGGGAAACATACCTTTAATATGCATCTTTTTGCATATCTAAAATGATATGGTATTGAAAATATTAATGTCATACCGAAGGAAGGTTTTACAAATTTAAGAATTTGTTTTTGCTCTTCTGTGATCATATTTTAGGACTATATTTTCAATCATATTTTGGGGTTGTGTTTTTCAAACAGTTACATCTCTTGGACAAAACTATTTTCTAACTGTCTGATTTAATGTTCTTTATTCCCCCAAGATTATATGTGTTCTCTTTGAATTCTGAATTCATTTTAAAAGGAAAACTGTACAACTTCATAAATTCCCATTCTCAAATTCAATAGAGATGGCTTTTCTAAGGTTTCATCCTTTGTTTCAGTGTAAGTTATGTTCAGACTTGAGCCCAGGATTTATGTTAAATGAACACTGAATGAGTCACTACTCTGGTGTTTTTTGCAGTGCCGAGATGTGAGAACCAGGGAGGTTGGAATCCAAGAAATTCATCACAAAGTGCGGCCATACCAGGTCAGTTTCCTTTAAATCCGTCCCAAGCTGGGACCCCACCTGCTCACAGAGGGAACCCAGAAATGAGTGAATAACTCGGTAGAACAAGTCAGGAAAGACAGACATGAGAGTCACTGAGTTATGGAAGGTTAGGAAATTCAAGGCTGCACCCTGATTTTCATCAGCACTACAGTGTGGGACATGTTCTGTGGTGGGGCTGCTCTACCCTGCTGTTAGTCTGTCTGCAGTCACTCTGAAGGGCACAGTGACGACTCAGAGTCCAGTCATTTGACCTGAATGCATTCAAGTGTGAGTAGCTTCCTAGGACCAGGGGCTGCCTTCCTGTGGAGCGCCTTGCTGATCTCTTCTGTGTGACCCTCCAGATCTTGTCCTTTGATGATGACTCAGTGAGTTCCGCAGACCTTCGCATGGTGCCCAGAGGCATTCGGGGGAGCCTCACTTTCATATGTCCATCAAGTCTAACTTGGTGCAGCGTGTTCTACGGGGTGCAAGTCTTTGTAGCCCCATGTGAGCAAGGCTGGAATAGATGATCTCTGCATCAGTGTTTCTGTTCTTAGAATGAACCGTGTTGACATTAAAGGGTCTCTTGAGGGAAAAAGTACACCTAACACTGCATTTTGACAAGTTCTTAATCTAATTATATACCAGACATTAAGCTGAGGTTTGTCTGTTTTGTTTTGAGTACGTTCTACCCATTTATAGGGTGTTATAGGTCTGTTAAATCCCTATTCCAATAAGTAGAATTCTGAATGAACACCTCTTGCTCCATAGTGTTCATAGAATTCTCTGTACATTGGGCTGGAGTCAGAATTTATATAGGTCTCTACTACTGAAATCCCCCGGCAGCTATCATCCATCCTGCACTCTGGCGATTGGACTTTAACATACTCGTTCCCTCACTAGGCATATTTCACAAGCCCTGTGCTGTGTTATACTTTCTTAAGTCCCATTGAGAAATAAGAGACAAAGATCACCCCCTTACACACACCTCAAACACACATAAAAAGTAGGTTTTAGTGGAAGAAGTAAGGGCTAAATAGGGAAACCATTGAGTATCTGACAATTTGAAAGCAAAACGGGGATGGGGGCTCTAAAAGCCAAACGTATGATTAATCTGTAGTTATATCTTAGACACAATTCATAGGACATCATAAACTTCTATAGAAGTCACTGAGCTGGGGGTATCTGTAAGAATCTCAAGGTTAATTAAGTTCAAATATTTGTAAAATTGTTCTCCATTTATAGTAGTCCACGAACAAGGCTCTTATTTAATCCTGTGCTTGAGAAAAGGCAAATAAAAGCCGTAATTAGTGATGATTCATTCTTTGTTCCTAGCTGAACATTAGCCTAAACACATCCATACAATTATAAAAATGAGCTTGGTTCTCTAATTCTGAATGAGGATTTTCATGGCTTTTTATCCAACAGATTGAGTTGGTGCGGAGAGATTATGTTGCAAATGGTGGCTGGGAAACCTTCCTGTCCTATGAAGATCCTGAACAGGACATTCTGATTGGCCTCCTGAGGCTGCGGAAGTGCTCAGAGGAAACTTTCCGATTCGAATTGGGCGGAGGCGTCTCCATAGTCCGAGAGCTACACGTGTATGGAAGTGTAGTTCCTGTGAGCAGCCGGGATCCCACAAAATTTCAGCATCAGGTAATCTGCGTCCTGCTTCTCCTTGGTCTATAGTTAAGAAATTGTCTGAAATAGGAAACAACAAAAGCAGTGGAGTAAGGAGGGAAGGGAAAGATAGGATGGGAAAGAATAGGATTCAGTTCAGTTCAGGGCATCCTGTCTCAGTGTTGCTCCCATGTGGTCCTGTGGGCACCAGGTGACAACAGATACAGCCTGTAGAATCAAATGAGGTAATGGCAGGAATGTGCTTCACGGGTGTAAGTTATGTAGTATGTATGAAACCCTGTTCTAACCCCCAACAACCTAAAATTAGAAGTTTCAGGAAAATATATTAAAAACAGAAATAGACTTAGGATAGACCCCTTTAAAAAGCGGAAGGTGAGTTGGACAGGTAAGACCTATTCTCATAGTCCAGACTCGTGTCAACTGCAGTTGCCCAGACCTTCCCTAAAGAGAAAGACCAACCAACCCCATCACCCAAAATGCCATAGCTGGCTCTTGTCGCAGTGCTGACCTCTCCTCTGAGTGTGGCTCTGGGCAGGGTCCAGTGGTTTCCTTTTCCTTAATCATCAGCAGATTTTTATCACCGACTTTCAGACATTTTACCAACTACCATGTTTGTGGACCTCTCTTAATGGATTTCCTTTCCTTATTAATCCATGAACTCCTTGATGCTCTTTCTAGGGGTTCGGCACGCTGTTGATGGAAGAAGCAGAAAGAATCGCTCTAGAAGAGCATGGATCTGGGAAAATTGCAGTTATATCAGGTGACTGGAGAGAGGCGTTCATGATTCGTTCATTGACATTTCACACTGACACCACAGTGAGAGTCCTCTGTTCAAAACTGGTCCAGGCTGACAAGCTAAGGACTTGTGTTCCAATCTTTGGGAATTTCTGAGAGTAGTTGGGTCAACTTGGGGTTCTAGAAGCACTTGGTTCCTCAGAGCGCCAGGCCAGTAACTAGTGCACTTTCTTTGCTCGCCTGACCTCTGGTCATTGTGGTCAACTTGTCTCTGTGCTCTCTGTCAGCTGCTCTGTCTGTGGCAGTGGAGTTTGATAGTGTGGGCCTGAGGAAACGTGAGCAGCGTAGAGCCTGATTGCTGGTTCGGGATGATTGAAGGCAGAGTGTAGTTCTTGCCCTTTCCATGACACCGCTGTTGCCTTTGCTCCTGAGTGACAGCTTTTTCATTTGGAAGTGGAAAGGAGGAAGAAATTTTCCTCTGCCCTGTCCCAGGCCAGATCCAAAAATTAAATAGGCAAAGACAAATTAACAGGAGGAAGGTATGCAAATTCATATAAAATGACCGAGACACAAGGAGCCATCCTTCCTGAGAAAATGAAGGCCGGGAGATGCATGTAACCTGAACAATGATGAAGGGTGGAAAGTCATGGGAAAATACGGTAGGAGGAAGGATGTGAGCCAGGAATAATAAACTGGACAGACTTAGCAGGGCCTGTTCGTTCCTCTTGGAACTTCTCTATCCTTAGATTTGAGGTCAGAATGGTCTCCCCTCCAGGACAGGCTGGAAGAATATTTGGGAAGGTAGGACAGAGGAAGTTCCGAGCTCTTCCTGAGCCTGCCGTGGTCTCGATTCCTCCAGCTTTGCCAAGGCATTTGTGCATTCTGAATCATGTAAGGACACCCCACGGCCCCTGTAGACCAAGGACATCTTATAGTTAGGGAGGACACATGAGATTTGAGGGTAGGGGGAGCAAGAAATGATGGACAACCCCTTTTACTCAACAGTCTTCAGTGTGGTGTCCCTATAAGAAAAAATTACTAAGATCGTGAAAGGCAGAATCAAAATTTACGGTGTATTTGCCCCAGAATGTATTTTGTTTTCCTGTTTTACTACCATATCCCAAAAGCTTACCTGTAACCTAAGAAATATTCTTCTGAAAATTAAAGCTGAAATGAGGTTTTTAAAAGAAAAATCAATAAGAAGTTGCGAGTCCATAAAATCAATACTGGTGCCCAGGTCTTCATGATTACAATTATAGAAATATAATCACACAGGCTCTCTTAATCATTCAGTCTGACTTGGGTTTTTGATGTTACCCAGATAAACAAAGTACTTCTTAGCATGTCTAGCTTTTTCTACTTTTCTCCATTACTTGAACCCCACAAAGTACCACCTGGCTGAGCTATGCGGCCGGCACTGATGAGCAGTAGAATGAGTCCCTCTCCTAGCTTCCCCGTACTTGGCCAGGAGTACCAGGAAAGGGCAGCCTGCCACAGAATGCCTTCTGTCTGTGCATCAGGACGGGGCAGACAGCACCTGAACTCACCCACAGAGCTTGCTAAAGTCTTTATTGCATTCTGGTCTCGTTGTGGGCTCAGAGCTCACAGTTGCTAACCAGCCAGTGTGCTGATTGTCTCCAGGCCAATCTGAGAGACTAGAGTCAAGTATTCTCCAAACACTATGCTCTCTTCCCAGTCGTTAAGGTGATCTTAATTCTCTGACCTGCAGCCCTACACTCCCAGACGACACTGTAGCACGTGATTTTTCTGGTGTCTTTGGGAACCTAATCAGATTTCCATTTTCCATCACTGCCTTCCTGACATCCCTTTTCCCTCAGAAGGATCTACCCAAGGCCCGACTTGCCCGAGGTCAAGTCCAATTGCACATAAGAGCCTCTGTCTATTTTTTCTGAGCAGGTGTCTTTCTGAGTGGGAGTTCGCATCTGCACTCACCAGCTTTTTCTCGTAATCTAAATGATAGCTCAATTTCATGTCATCTGCATGGTGAATTTCTAAAATCACAAGAAACGACTTGCTTAGAGACTCAGGCAAGAGAACCTTTCTGTCTGCAGCAATGCTGGCTCTCCTCCCCTGGCACCCTGCAGAGGGTTCTTCAGCCAGGATGGGTTTCTATAGGAACAGCCCTGGAAGGACTTCTTGGAGCTGACGGGAGTTCTTTGGGAGAAAGTGTGGTGAGCACTGTTTCCTGCCTTCTGGTCTGGGAGCCCCACCATTGTAGTAAAGAAAGCCCCGTATGGACTCCTTGACTTCCTATTTGACTCTGATCAATCTTCACAAGGAAACACTGAACACATTTGCTGTGTGGCAGGTGCGCTCTGTATCGTGGGTCTGAGAGATCTATGGTTCAGAACTTACGAAGGTAGATAACAAGTGCTTAGTGTGTCATGTGTTAATGTTGCTTTTTCCTTCGATTTTTTTCTAAGTATGGTGGTGATTGTGAGTGTGTGTGTACATGCTCATACTCACATGTATTTTAATATATTTACTTTCATTTCATGTGCATTGGTATTTTTTGCCTGCATATATGTCTTTGTGAGGGTGTCAGAACCCCATGGAACTAGAAATACAGACAGTTGTGAGCTATCGTGTGTATGCTAGGAATTGGACGCTGGGTGCTCTTAATCGCTAAGCCATCTCTCTAGCCCCAAATTATGTTTTAACTGGCATTTATAAAAAGTCAAAAAGAGCGGGATGGTGGTGGTGCATGCCTTTAATCCCAGCACTCGGGAGGCAGAGGCAGGTAGATCTCTGTGAGTTTGAGGCCAGCCTGGTCTACAAGAGCTAGTTCCAGAACATGCTCCAAAGCTACAGAGAAACCCTGTCTTGGGAAGAAAAAAAAAGTCAAACAGTTGCTCTGTACATTGATCTTAATACAAAATTCTCTAATGATACTTGGTACTGCTGTTTGTGGGGTGTGTTTCATGAACGGCACCATTAGATGTGACACAGAAAAGAGATGGTTGGTGGGGAGTGTGCAGGGAGCCAGTGCTCCATCCCTGCCTTGACAGCCACTCTCCTGGTGACCTAATGAAGTTCATGGTCCTTATTAATTTTATTAAAATCAGGTTCATCAGGTTATCTTTGACCATTTTGTCTGGTATCTTGGTTAGGGGTCTAATGTTGTAAAGAGACACCATGACCACGGCAACTCTTCCAAAGGAAAACGTTTAATTGGGGCTGGCTTACAGTACAGAGGCTTAGTCAGTTGTCATCATGGCAGGAAGCACGGCAGTGTGCAGGAGGACATGGTTCTGGAGAGCCAGCTGAGAGTTCTACATCTTGATGTGTAGGCTGCAGGACAACTTTGTGCTATACTGGGCATAGCTTGAATATATGAGACTTCAAAGCCTGCCCCCACAGTGATATTTCCTCCTGATAGTGCCACTGCCTATGGACTAAGCATTTAAACACAAGTCTTAGTACACTTTACCAGCCCCTTTTCTGATACCATAAACAACTCTTTAATTTCTTCAGTAATAAATTTCATTCTTATTCTCAGGTAGGTATTTGATTACGAAATTGATGGTGACGAAATTCCCATAAAATATTGGTCCCGGCTGTGGCTTGTGGATACACGACTTTGGTCACCACTGACACTACTCTGTTTTCTCTGACGTTCTCCTCAGCTCCTGATTCTGCTCTCTCTTGTCTGTGGCGTTCTTCTAAGTCACACACAGTGGTGGCATGGCTGTTCTGTCTTGACATGACTCATGAGGAGAGGGGTTGAGGGATCATTTGTCATTGTGTTGGCCTAGCTGTAAGAGTAATGCCTTTCCCTTCATCTTGGCAGTGGGTTTTCTCTGTTACTTAGATTTATTATCTGGTGCTCTACCTCTGGACAGTGCTAGCAACTTTGCTTTTGATCTGATTTGAACCACTAGTCAGAAAGGTTCTGCATATTCTCGTTTTCCTTATTTATGTTTTTATCTGTTGCTTCCATGTATTTATTGAAAACTACACTGTACTTGGTGAACATAGCTCCATGAGAAGCACTGAAGCTGCTTTAAGCAGTTAGATGAAGTACTACGAGGCATTCAAGTTCACACACTTTAAAAGTACACAATTATCTTAGTAAAACAGTTTTAAAGTTAACTGTCAGCTTTAACTGTAAAAATTATTTTAAAAGCAAAAATGAAATACTTAGCTTCATCATCATCAAAATCGCTAGATGTGTTGAGGGAAAAAATAAAAGGATCTATAATCCCAATACTTGGGAATCTGAGACAGGAGGATTGCCGTGAGTTCAAGGCCATCATGAGCTACAGAGTAAGACTCTTATGTTAAAAGGAGAGGTGTAATGTTGAGCTGCCTTCTGCAAACTGATCTCCATCCATCATTGTCCCCATTTGCAGGGGAGGATGCAACACCTCCTTAGGCTCCAAGTCATTTCTCCACCAGGATTAAGTGCTTCTTTTTGCATGTGCATATATATATATATTTATATGGGCAAATCGGTGTGCTAAAACTCGTTAGCCAGGCAGTGGTGGCACATGCCTTTAATGACAGCACTTGGGAGGCAGAGGAACATATATTTCTTAAGTGTTCCAGGCCAGCCTGGTCTACAAAGCAAGTTCTGTTTACACAGAGAAACCCCATCTCCAAATAAAATAATTTTTAAAAACTAGTTTATAAAATAATGTATTGGTAGGGACTATCTGTTAGCTGTTGTTCAGTTGCAAAGCAGCTAGTCCCAGTTGTGTTCAAGGGCATCAGTGTCTTGGCCGCTTACCTGAGCGGCTTCTGCGGGTGCCCGTTTACTTAGAATCCATGGAGTTGGTCTATCTGATGATCAGCAGCCTGTCCTTCTAACATCAAGAAGCAGTTTATCTCATCCTTCATTCATGGAGTAAGGGCAAGGACCTCTACTGAGAAAGCTAACTACAATCTTTCAAATGCCATCACTAAAATCACCATGGAAACCAGAATTCTGATGTCACAATGCCCATATCATTTCTACAGGGGCAAATATAACCATCAATAGCCACTGTTTAAAAAGCCATTTAGCACCTTCAACAGAATAAGGGATTCTTTTTTTTTTTTCTTTTGGTAATTTTGGCTAGGTATCAGATTTAATCATGTTACTGTTTCAGTTTGCCAAGCTAATTACTATGCGGTAAGATGGACAGCTATTCCCCAAGCTCCCTGACTACCTTCGTCATAAGCAGTATTCTATTTGTGTTCTTTCAAGTAGAAAATTAATATGGCCATTGGCCAAGAGCTGTACAAGCTTGATAGATCACAGTGATGGTGAGAGATGAGAAAAGGTCTGGATAGTTGATGTCAGAAACCTCTCAAGTCAGAGCCTGATAGCCATTTTGTTTAAACCTATTACGATGCCAATGACGAGGGGAGGATAGATCCAAATACAGGGTGAGTGAAACAGTCACTGTGAATATGAGGTCATTCTTAATCATATTATTCAAAACCATGTGACCTAAAGCTGTGACTACAGTCCCCAGTAGTCAAAAATCAATGTGTCTGTGCCTTATATAATCCAACATGGCTTCCTGGGACAGAAATTAATGGTCTTGTGCCCCAGAGCCCCTGATTAATAATGTTCTATGTGGACAGAAAATAGCAATTGTTTCCTTAGGCTATGACCAGCTGAGATTTACTTCCTGGACCTGAGAAACCTCACCTGTATCCCAGGTTCCTGCACGGCTCTCCATTTTGGGTCAAGGTTATTTTATTCTTTGCATTATAATCTAGTTGAAAAGCAGGGTCCATTTGTAGCCTCTTCTGTCTGATAATGGACTCATAATCCTACCAGAGTCCCCAGAAGAACGTCTCTTTATTATGGCAGACTATTTGCTAATGGGCCAGGAAACCTGCCAAATGCAAACCGGTTTGTACCACTTGTGCATGTGTGTTAATACAGGACTTAGCAAAAAAATAAGAGAAAGAGTGGTTCCTCTTTTGTGCTCTCTCCTTCACCCTTCATATAATTTTCTTTTCAGTAAACTACCCTGCAGCATCTTCTAACTAAATGCACGTTTTCTGGATTCCATTTGTCTTCTTCCACTTTGATTTTTAACAGTAGATCATACGTGTTGCTTTTTTGATAAGTCTTCCAGTGGGCTTATTTTTTATCATTACTATCATCTTGCTTTTAAAGACAATAGATGCGTCATAAAGCATTATGCTGTTACAAGTCCTCTATTAACGTCAGCATCATTAATCAGACTGGCATTGATGGCATAGAATACTATTCAGCTAGATAACAAGTTGACTGTGTGCTTGCTAATTGGTGTCTCTTGTAGTTCAGCCACGGAAGCATTCTTGCCTGGCTTATCTCAGGAATATTTATTCCTTGGCTTGACATTTGTCCCTTGTAGATGTATCAGGTACCACTTTGTTGTAAATGAATAAGGTACCAGTTTGTAGCATTTTGCATTAAACCATCTGACTCATATGACCTCCTTAGTGCTCATACTTAGTATTCCTCAGTAGGCTACTATTTAGATCTTGTAGGTTTCTGAGTCTTGGGAACATTTCCTCAACAGAAGCAGTAGCCTGGCAGCAGTGAAAGAACTGCATGTTGGCATTTACCTTTTTAGCCGCCTTGTGTTTCAGAACTGTCTGCCATCCAAAGGCTAGCCTTGCTCCCATGGCCATACTCTAGGTTTCTCCCCAGTCCCGTTCCTTCTGGTTTGTGGATATAGGCAGTAATGGTTGTGTGCTTTTGTTTAGGAGGAGGAACGGGTTGTACCATGTCGTCTATGCTGATATCCCTAAAGTTCTGGGAGCTTTGAGGTTATTGGCTGTCTGCCTTTATTAGAAAGGTGAACGCTGCTCAGGTTTCTTGTGGAGCAGCAAGCCTTCTTTAAGGGACTGCCATACTTTGATCTTTTATAATGCTTTATTGCAACCTTAACTCCTCATCAACTCTCCTAGGAACAGTATTGGGTTTTTTCTCTGTAAACATTTGACATTGCCTTTACCCATTAATTTAATAATGTTTTATTGTTTGTATCTATTAGAGTCAGGATTCTCTCCCTTAAGGTGAATAGATATTGATAAATAGTACTGAAAATATTGGTGCAGCCTGCTAAGCCAAGGGTTCTCAGAGCCTTTTAGTTTGGGGATTTCTGCTTCCATCATATAACATGGTATGTTTTCACTCCTCTGGCATCCTGGCCTGAGCTCTGGCCCCTGACAAGTTCTCTCTCGGGAACAAAGGCTGTAAGGTGGTAGTTGCGGGCTAGTTTATTAATGCCCACCCCACTGTTGCCTCCCTGAGCACATGGTTGTCTAGTGTGCCTACCACCTGAAGGCTGTTTGGTGTCCATGAGGCCCTTCTCCCTGTGAATGGTGCACAAGTTCCTGGTTGCCCAGATTATTTGACTAACACAATCCTCCTCCTTCTAATCTAGAGGTTTAAAAGAGAAATTATTTATTTGCTTAATGGTGCTATGTGAGAGCTTCAGCAGGACATAGAGATAGGCCTGGTCTGTGCCGTGACAGGACTTAGCTGGGGTGGCTTCGGGGCTGGGTAGTTCTGACACCAAGGAGAATTAGTTCTTCTCCGTTGGTTAGAAGTCCTTAGGAAGAATTGATACCAATTCTTTTCAAATCTGATGGGTAGAATTACCTACAGCTGTTTGATCCTGGCCTCCCCAGCCATCTAAAGAATGGGGGGATGACATTTGATTGTGAGCCGGGTTCTCCTTGCTGTAGTTTAGACCCTGTTCTCTGTCAGGTTTTGTGTTTCTGAAGATTTTCTGTGTTTCATGTGGGTTGTCTAAGGTGTTTGTTCCTAGTTTTTCCATAGTTTGTGCTCATTATATTTCTTTCTATAAACACAGTAGTAATGCCTCCTCTTTTATTAAAAATGATTTGATACATTTATCTAGTGGGAGGCAACTGCATGTGTCACAGTGTGTGTGTCAGGGTCAGGACAACTTTTAGAGAGTCGTTCCTCACCTTCCACCTGTGTGATAGATGTCAGGGATTGAACTTAGGCTAGCAGGCCTGGGCCAGCTCCTTTACCCGGGGAGCCCTCTCCCCAGCTCCTTGTTGCTGCTGTTTTGCATTTGTTTTGTTTACTAGTTTAGATTCTTGTGCGTGGGTGTAAACAATGTCCCCACTTGTTTCTCTTCTCTCTGAGGTGAGATTGAGCAGCTTTAAGAATGAACTTTTGATTTTATTTTCTGTTCAATATTCTATCCCTAGTTTCTGTCATCGCCTTTCTTGTGCTAGGTTTGAGTTTAATATGCTCATTTTTATCTCCGGCATTTCTCGATTTTGAGATATTTCTTATTTTCGGTGTGACCATTTGCACTATAAATTTCCCTCTGCACACTGCCTTTGCTGGACTCAGTGTATATGGGAATGAGATGTATTCAGTTTTTTTGTTTTTTTTTTAAACAGAGATCTTTCTCTGAGGCCCAGATTGGCCTAGAACTCACTGTACTGCAGAAAGGCTCAAGCGTATGGCAGTTTTCCCCCATCAGCTCTGAGTCCTGGGTTATAGGAGTGATCCATCAGCCTGCTTTGATTTCAGTCTTGTTGCGCATAGTAGTTTCCAACTCCCTGAGATTACTTCTTTGACCTGTTGGCCATTTAAGAGTATGTTAATTTCCACATATTTATTATGTGTTCTGCAGTTTTCATCGTGTGTGTGTGTCTGTGTGTGTGTGTGTATGATAAAATGCCTTCAGTCTCACAAGTAATTGTCCAGGTCTGAACATTGGTGCCAAGTCCTGGTCCTCGACAGTTGGAGATGGCTAGAGACCCCATCCTAGCTGCCATGATCATTGCCCTGGAAGTTTTTTCATGGTGGAAAGCACCAGCTGACCCACGGTGCAGGGCCTGCTCCACGTCTGCCTAGAAGCCGTGACTTAAGAGGCTTCCAGCTCAGCAGCACACCTCACAAACACACGGGTACCATGGTTTCTGAGGTAGCTATGAGAAGCGAGTGACCCCAGAACAGCTGCATCACCAGAGTCCCACCCGTCCTAGAAACCCCCTGTGGGCGCTGCAGCATGAGGCCCCACCTCTAGTTACGCTCTCCACCTGCAGCGCCTCCCTCCTACCTCTTCCTGATTTCTGGTTCCATTCCACACTGGTAGGAAAGGGAATTTTGTCTGGTTAGTGTTTTTCTGGCTTGACATGGTTACCCACAGAACACACCGTGTGCTCCTGTGAAACTGTTTGCTCTGCTGTTGGCAGTGGCATGATGTCTTGAAGCACTGGCCCTAGCCTGTCTGTTCCTCCCACTGTGTGCTGTTTTTACCACAGGTTATACCTCAGAGTTGTGTATTCATCAATGTAGGTTTATAATTATTGTTATATGGATTTGCCTTTTAGATTCCATAGGAAGTAAAGAGAAATTTTAAATTAGAACTAAAGGCTTTGTTTGTGTGATTCCCTTTATGGTGCCCTTTAGTTCTGATTGCTCCGGGTTCTTTCAGCCTTTCTTATGAGGCAAGTCTGGTAACAAATGCCTTAGCTTTTGTTTATCTAGGAATGTCTTTCTCCTTTGTCCTTGTCAAATGTAGAATTCTGGTTGGCTGGTCATTTTCTTTCAGTAGTTTAATAAGTAATCCCACAGTTGAGACTTCTTTGGTTTCTCCTGTCAGCTGTCAGTCACACTGAAGACCGCTTACACGTAACAAGTCATAGCTCTGGCCGCTTTCAGAGTCTCCATCCTCTCAGTTGGCTTCTGGCCAGAGGCTGTGGCCTGTCCATTCACCAAGCATTCCCCTCACAATTGCGTTTGGCAAAACCTGGTATCACAAGGTAGTTTCTTGTGGTTTGGAGGCTGCCTTCTGGAACCTCCTACTCTACCATTTAAAGTCTGTGTCAGAGAAGTCAGTAGAAGAGAGTGGTCTTGCTTCAGGCAGTGGATTTTCCCAGTCCTTGGCTTCTTAGAGATGTGCACATGGTTTGAGACGAGAGAAGGTAGTGGGAGTGACTGGTGCCATCACACGCATCTGCTCTGGTCGCAACAGCCACTCCACTTTCAAATCAGACAGCACATGCTCTCTCAGGAAAAGCCTGCAGGATGCCGGGAAACATCACCGGCGTGGACATCACTGTGGGAAATGATGGAACGTGAGAAATCCAAATTCTATTTAGATTTCTAAGTTTCCTACTTTGGGTCTGTGTTCCTTTTTACTGTGTAATATTCAAAGACCCCTTGCAAATGTGCAAAGGACATTTAGGCTGCTGGGTAGCAGAGTTCCTGCAGGTACACTCTTTCCAGTCAAGAAAAGGGTATTAATGACTTGCCATAACTAGCTACCTTAAAGAAGAGCTCAGTTTTATGCTCCTAACCTTTATCAATTTTGTAATGTTTTTTCCTTTTTAACAGAACATGAGAGAGATTATCTGAAAGACTTCAGGTCATTGAGTTAATTGGTTCTTTTTCAGACGTTGAGAATAAAAGCTTTCCCCTACTTGCATGTCAGTGTGTTTTTGAGTGAAATATTGCCGTCCTTTTAGATCAATGAGATGCAGTAAAGTCTCATTTAAATAGTAAATGAATGAAACTAATGAATATATTCCCCTGTATTAATACTGCAGCACATATATAGCCCTGGATAGATAGCTGATTAATCGAGCAAAAATAATTGAAAGTTTCTTTAATTTGTTTTATATTTTATTAAATGACATAAACCATCATCTTACATTTTTATATCTAATTTTTAAAACTCAGATTTCAGCTTCATGGGATAGATTAATGTATTTTGTCTTTCTCATTTGAAGCTTGGCCGTGGGAGTGTGGTGATGTGGGCTCAATCTTCATTCAATCCAGTTATAATTGCTCATGACAAAGGGCAGCCTTGTACCCCAAGAGAAGAAGTGTCAGAGAACAAGAATACACCTCCAGATTTCTAATCCTTTCCTTGTCAGCATGAGAATGTCTAAATCATTTACCCACATTTTCTTCCGTTGCAGAATACCAGGATGCAATGTGTTTGCACATGCTCATTTGAGCCCCCACATTATTTCTTCCTCTGTTCTGTTATCCCATGGCTTTTGCCGGCTGGAATCCCAGCCTGAGTTCTCTTATGTTTCCATCTGTGTGAAGGGTTGATTCATTTCCCCGATGAAGTAATTATTCGTGTAGTTGAAACTGTCCCCCTTTTAATTTCATTTTATAAGCTTGGCGGTGAACTGTAACAGGTAGCAAGGGAGCCTGTTCATGTCAGACTGTGAATTGTTTGGCCATAGCCATGTGTCTTAGTCCGTCAGACAGCTGCAACAGATACTCGAAGAAGTAAGAGAGATTTGCTTACTGCAGATCTGATGATAGTTCACTGTCCAAGGCAGCAGCATATTTGGTATTGTGTACAGGTCATTCATCCAAGGAGACACCCAGGACACACAGCCACACCTAGCTTTTAACGTGGATGCTGAGGATCTGTACTAGAGTCTCCCCTTCATCCCCTGAACTATATTCCCCGTCTTCCGTAGTGTAGAACTTAAAACAACTGGGTTTGTTCCCGTTGCGTATTGGTTAACTGTTTTAATCTACACACACACACGCCATGTATTAACCTCATTATGCAACCATAGTTAACCCTCTCCCATAGCCAGTGGCTGAGGCAGTTAGCGCGGAGTCTCTTCCTCCTTAGAGTGGGCAGAACTGTGTTTTAAGCTAAGTGGCATCACACAAAGCCAGGGAGAGGGGATCAGAGAGCAGGGCTTCTTTCTGTGTCAGGGACTTGGAGTCTACGCGTGTTCAGCGTAGAGAACATTCCCGAGATGCAGTCACTGCCAGTGTCCAGGTTGGTAGGTGTCCTAGGAGGCCAATGACTCTTGGCAGCCAGACTTGGAGATCATCTACCTATAGAGCAGAGGCGTCCCCACTGCATGCTGAGTGCCCCCTCATCTGGAGCAAGTCATACCCTCTTCCTTTAATCCCCACTTTGCCTGGGTCATCAATCCCTTGAGAGAAGACAGCAGAAGCCATTTGATAACTGTTTGTAGTCTGCACAGTTAAGTCTGTTCGCACACATTTCCTTCTCCCAGAAGACCTAAGGCAGAAATGGAGGCCAAGGAGATAACTCGGAGGCTGGTCACATGTGCAAATATTGCTGTAGGCGGTTTTTGTGGTATTCTTTTTCCTCTTGCCTCATTTTGGCATTGTCACAGCTGGCAAAGTAGTGACCATACAGATTTTTACTCTGCCTACCATAAAAATGAGGTCCTTATGACGTAGATAAGTTTTGACTGTGGACCAAGTAATCCTGAAGATAAAGCCAGACTTCGGACTGTACCCCTCCCCACTGTTGCTGCTCCTCTGATAACGGGGGGCTCTGTAGTGAGCACCCCAGAGACCACGGCCAATAGCGCTTGACTCCTCGGCAGCCCACGCGAGCGATGGCGTGGAGAACTCCTACTTGCACAGCTGTGTGCTGCTCCTGTAGGGGAGAGGCGGCAGCAGCCAGGCTGATCTGGGACCAAGACAGCCCAGCACGTCAGCACAGTCCAGGAGGCCACTGACGTCAGCTCCAAAGGGTAATTGCTTTCTCCTGGCTGACTAATACAGGAAAGTTACCGTGACTGAGGACTTTGCCTGGGCCCCACAAAGGGCCTTCAGGCAGCCGGGTGATGCCACATTCCCTTCCCAGCTGGCCAGTTTGTCTGGCAGGTTGGAGAAATAGGCAATTCTTAACTTCAGGAAACAAGATGCCTAAGAAGATGTGGGGGTGGGGGGGGGGTGGGGTTTGGACCAGCCAGAGGCAGGCCAGGCTTTCCACAGCACTTGAAGGTTCTCAAGAGCCCCAGGAACTGACTGGGGCTGTTGTATGTTCCTGATCTGGCCAGAGAGGGTCCCAACAAAGCCCCAATGCCTTTTCCAACCTGGTCTCAAAGACCCAGTTCTAGGAGGAGCAGAGTCCTGACTCCCCTCCCCTCCCCCTCCCCCGCCGGGAAGAGGAGGCTCACTTGGAGTAACTGCTGAGAAATGTTCCCATCAACTCCAGGAAAGCCCATGTCTTAGCCACCCATCCAGGAACTCAGGGCTCTCGCCATCCTGGTTATCCAGTCTTATCTCAGCCTGTGATCTATAAAAACACTTTGCCCAGAAGCAGATCTTAAAACGAGGCCACCATCTTGCTTTGACAGGGACCATACAAATGAACAGAATTATGTGTGTTCAAGACCTGAACTAAGTAAATCTGAGGAGATTATTTGGGACACCCCCAAGCAGAAAGTTAGTGGCAGAGCATCAGGGGTGAACCAGCCACTGTGGGAGCTGCATGATGCCTTCCAGACTGAGTAGACCTGTGACTCCACTTTCAAATGCTTGAGTCCTTTACAGCATAAGTAAGTGCATGGAAAACGGTGCCCCACGGCCAGCAAGGTGGGGGTCTGAGAGGCTCCAAAGGGTAGTTCCTCCCTCTTCAGCGTGTAGTCTACCCACCTCCTGGCCCGCAGTGTCACGCCAGTTTCAGTTTTCTGTAGTGCGTCCTGCAGTAGCACTTCTCTCTGTGTGTACACAACATGAAAGTAAAGCGCGTGTAATAGGGCCCCAGACATTTACTACATCCTGATTCTGTGCTAGTCACTGTAATAACTCCAGTGACAAAAGCTGTTGGCTTACAGAGGAGGGAGGCAGACAGTGGAATAGAGCATGCAGTGCTGACCCAGTGGCCGTAATTGAAGTCTGCCCTGCTAGCCACGGGGGAGAGTAAGTGGGGCTAGCCTCTGGCTAGAAGAAAGAAACCCCCGGGTCTCCAGCGTCTGAGCTGGGACTGGAGGGCAGTCGGGCAAGAGCTGCATGGGGGTGAGCATGGCAGATCAGTGGGGTCAACCCGGTCAGCCTGTTCTGTCCTCTGATAACACAAGGGTCATTTAGGCAGGGTTGGAGTGTGGAAGAACTTGTTTTCAGATGGGAGTTCAAGCTTTAGGACCTGCCGTTGGTGTTCCTAGGCTCTGAATCTGGACTTTTTATGGTTGCTCCAGCAGTGAGATTAACTTCCTGTCCTCATACACTGATGTGGGTCACAAGGAAGGACCCTGCTCTGTGACTTCTTGTATAGGTCATGCCTGCTCCAGCCTTCACCAAGTCGGTGCCACCTATAAAAAGGTCTTTCGTCTGCTGAGAGTGAGTCAGCATGGAGTTTGCTGTTCCGTGGCTGGTGAACTGGCTTCTAGAAAGAGCTGGACACAGGCCACTGTGTCTGTACCTGTAACACATTGGGCTGTCCTGATCCTGGCTTCCTGGCTGCCTCCTCTCCTGCCCCACTCTGCCTTATTTTGCTGAATCCGTCAGACGCTTGGAACACTTGAACATGTGTATGAAGTGGTGGTGCCCTTGCGCTTCTGCAGTGAGGTGTGACACACGGAGTAAAGAGAAGTGTCAAGATGGCAGCTTTAGTAGCAAGTGTATATCCCTGTGTAACTACTTCCTGGGTGTGAGACAGCATTCTCAGCCCTACAGAGGCCCTGAACCCTTGTCATCTTTCAAATTTAACTGTTGTCCAAATTTTGGAGTCTTTCCCATGTCTGAATTTTGAAACGGAATGTTTTATTATCTGGTTCCATCCACACGGTTCTGGGAAATTTCTCCATATGGATACAGATAACAGTTGTTTCTCACTGCTGAGTTACATTCCCTGGTGAATATACCCACCTACTACTGGAGATATTTGGGTTCCCGCTTATCTTGGGGGTTACAATGTTTTGTCACAAGTCGGACATAGCACTTCTCTTCGCCGAGGGGATGGATACCTGCAGCATCATGGAGTATGCCCTCAGATCTAGAACTTGGGGAATGGTGGCCCTTTGGGCTTTGAGCCTTCCTGTTGTCAGTCCGAGCTGATGCCTGTGCCCATATTTCGTATGTCCACCAGCCCCTTGCTCTGCACCAAGCCCGTGTTGGGCAGAAGTCGTAATAATAACACGACAAGCAGAAGTGTGCAAGACAGTGTGGCTCCCCTGGTTAGAGTTAGTCCTGGTGGGGAGCCTCTGTCCATCGTACGTACGGGCTTCAGCCACTTCCCAACCCGCAGACACTCTGAAGTGGGTAGAACTAATGGTGAGGGTGTTCTGTTCCTTATTGGTGTAAGACGGGAGTGTTTACAACTGATGTCTGAGACTGAGGCATCCTGGGAGCTGAGCCCTCACCCTGCTTACCCGCTCTACCTCTCCGTAGTCAGAACTGAGTTAAGTTGGCATCCACAGAGAACTGGCGAGCGGCTTGGTGAGAAAAGCCCTCCTTTCTCCTCACAAACTATGTGTCCTGCGAGCCAGGGCCCTTCCCTCAAACCCACTTCTCTGGCGACAGCTGAAGAAAGAAAATTTTTCCTGTGACCCCTTGTGTATCCCAGCACCACGGACAGGGGCCATGTTTAGCTATGCATGCTTCTGCTATGCAAGCTGTGTGGAAATCCATTTTTCCATCTGCTGCTGCCTTGTTCACCTCCAGAATGCCATTTGGAATATAGGCCTCCCATATGTGAACTCTCCGCTCCTTGTTGGTCTGCATTCCCTCGCGCACTGGTACATGCAGACCCTGGAACCATTGTGGCCTCATAAGTGTGCGTGCCATATACCCTGGTCCTGTGCTAGCGGTTGGGAAAGGGCATTTGTCCTACACAGCAGTCCGTGTTCATACAACTAGACATCGGCATAATCACAGTGGGACAGATTTGCTATGCTGAGAGCGGTTTGGGCGGCAGTGCAGTCTGAATGAGAGACGAGGCGTGAGGCTGGGGCCTGTGCCAGCTCTGACGGCTGCTAAGCTGAGGCTGACTAGAGCTCTGTTTACTTTGTCTCCCTTGCAGGCGTTGGCACCAGGAATTACTACCGAAAGCTTGGCTACAGATTACAAGGCCCATACATGGTAAAGATGCTAAAATAATGGCCACGCCCGTCTACCTTCGTACAGCAACCTCCCTGGCAGAAGACCAAGAGTAGGGTCTCTTGAATACCCAGCCGTGGCTAAGCAAGTAGATGAACCTGCACCCCACCCCTTGTGAAGTATTGTGTCCTCCCCTGTGGCTGCTAGCTCCCAGCTCTAGCCTCTCCTGGCAGAGGCTGGGCCTCCCCCTTTGTGTACCCGTGGAGTTACTTCTGCTTTTGAGGCTTAAATGATGTTTCTAGTTTCTCATTCTGCATGAGGCTGCAGGTGACCCATTTGGGCTCCGACGCTGTGACAAAAGCCAGTCAACTCCTTTGACCATCATCGCTTGTGATTATCATCTAAGGGGCAGCCTCGGGAGGAGATTATTTATATACTCCAAAGATGAAAGCCGGACTGCAGCACAGAAACGCTGTCAGCGTGACTCTCTGGCCTGTAACTATGTGCACGTTCACCCTGCACAGGAAGTCATTCCGTGACTGTGCTTCTGTCTTGAAATGTGCTATGTTTGGGAAAAGAAGAGCTGAGGTTGTGGGTTGTGTTGATAAGCTTGGTGCCAGCCATCCTGTCGGGGGCCTACCCTGACCCAGGCTGTCATCTGCAGGGCGGTGTGAGCTATCTCCAGAGTGCCAGGCTAGCTCTGTGCCAGCCAGTTCTTCTGTCCTAAGCAGACATGGTCCAGTGTGCATAGCCAGAGCCTCGCGGCCCTGGTGGAGACTAGTCCACCCTCAGAAGTGTCTTTCTGCATGCTAATTGTGTAGGTGGGTGTGACGGTGCTGCATGGAGACGTAGGAGTTTGATAGTGCGTGAAGCAGGCCTGCCTGACCTGCACAGGGGTGGTGGGTTTCCCAAGGCTCCTGCATTCATCTAGTCCACTCGGTAGTCTAGGCTCTGAGAGAGCCTGCCTCTCCTGGGCATCTGCCATTTCCATCAGTGTGTGATGAAAACTGTTCTCTAAAGGTCTGAAAAATAAAGTCCTTAGCATAAACGAGAAGTGGTGTGGAGTTTTTTCCCTCGCCCTGTAAACACGATGGCATTTGTCAGGAGTTTACAGGTTTCACTCCAGTGACACCATGTGTTTCCCCCGGGTGCCGCTTGCCGTTTCATTAACGCTGCTGAAAGCAAGGGGCGCAGGGTTTCTCAGGGGCGCAGTGTGGCTCTCCAGCCACTTTCTGATAATGCGGTTTGGGGAGTTTAGCTATTTCTTAGTTAGACATTTCCCCCACAAATGCAAAAGCATTAAACTAATAAAGCGCACACCTCCAGCTTTCACAGCGCATTACAGGAGCTGGTGCATGCTGGGCCAGCAGAGGGCCGAGGCTCCCTACCTGCAGCATGCCAAAGCACCGTGTGTCCCTGGGTCAAGTGAACCCAAACCCACAAGGAAGCCACCAGGAGACAAGTACATACAATGTTTGATTTTAATGGTGGCCACTCGGAGCAAGAATTTCAAATAAGCAAGGGACCCCTGACACCCTCCCCTCCCCTTCTTGTGACCTCGATGCCTGGTCCGTCTGACACTCAGCCCCGCATTCCAAGGTGCCCTTCCCAGGTCACCCCCAGCCCACCTTGGCATGCGTCTCTGGAGGCTGCACAAGTCCACAGAAGGTGCAGAGCTTCACCAGGTGTCACAGCTCCTGACCTAGCGTCTCTTATGACCAAAGTGCCTGGCCTGTGTTGCACTTGGTGTAGCTGCCACCGTCACTGATCCAGCCTCTGAGACCTGTATTGCTCAAGCCAAGGCCACCTTGTGAGGAAGATCAGCTGCCTTGCTCCTGCCACCTTGACTCAGTCCTGCCAGATACGTGATTTTTTTTTTTTTTTTTTTTTGACCTACTCTGAACACCTTTGGCAATGGCCTCAGTGCGCTCAGGTCGCTCTGCTGAGTTCAAGCTTTGGACTAGGGAGATGGCTCAGAGGATGACTTAGGGTTTTTATTCCTGTGAAGAGACATCACGAAGGCAGGGAGCATGGTGGCATGCAGGCAGACATGGTACTGGAGAAGCAGCTTAGAGTCCTACATCTTGGAGGCAACAGGAAATCGACAGACACACTGGGCAGTATCCTAAGCATAGGAAACCTCAAGGACCGCACAGTGACATGCTTCCTCCAACAAGGCCACATCTCCTAATAGTGCCACTCCCTAAGAGATTATGGGGGCCAATTACATTCAAGCTACCACAAAGAATAAAACTGAACCCCAGAACCTAGGTAAGAAGTCCCATGCGGCAGCCTGCATCTGTTATCCCAACACTCCACTGTGTTGGGAGGCCGAGGCAGGAATCTTCCAGAAACTCAGGTTAGCCAGCCTGGTGTACATGGCACAACCGAAACAACCAGAGAGCCCCTACCTCAACCAGCCAGAGGTCCCTCTGACTCCGCATGTGTACCATGGCATGCACACACTGTGCGCCCATTTTTTAAAAATCAAACTGTATCAAAAACATACTGAAATTTATCCAAAGAGAAATACATTAAAGCACATTGCCACAGAGCTCGGTACAGAGCAATGCTTCTAAATTTTGGGGAAATTCCTTTTCTGTTTCCCACCCCTACAGAACAAAGGGTATTTTTTTTTAAGGTTATCACCCAATTAGAAACACAAACTTTGTCGTTGGCCCCCAGAGAGGGCCTGAGTTGATGGGAGGAACTGGGCAGTTACGGAAACTGCTGGGAGCTGCAGAACTCAGGGCAAGGCCCCCTACCTTCTGAGCGTTGGCTGTGTGTGTAACATGAAAGAAGCCGTCATTGCTGGAGGACAGCACAAGAATCAGATGAGGTCCAATCTGTCACAGGAGCCGGGCATCAGGAGGCACTACACCAATGGCTTCCCCACCACGGGTGCCTTGCACCAGAAACCACAATGGAAATTACTTGCCTCCCTTGAGTGGCACTTATGAGGTTCAGAGGAGCCCGTGTGGGCCAACCTCTTAGAACCACGCCTGTGTGACGAGGCACAAGGAGAACCAGCTGGCATTACTAAAGTCTAGGAAGGCACCCTGTCAGGCCCGTGGCTCCAGCAAGAACCTGGCACTGGACTCTGCCGTTTTGCTGGAAGGGCTCTGAAGTTCTCAAAGAGTTACAAAGATAGTATCTACATGTGCATCCAGCATCCAGGCCACTGCCTCTGTCACCCAGATGCACCCTCTCTCTGTCACATGATGCTACAGGGGCCAAGACACTAGAGGAGCATGAAAAGGCCACCGTCATTCCGAGGACGGCCTAGGAAGTTACCAGGTGTTGGCCGTGGAGCTGGCGGGGGCACCCACTGAGGAGTCCCTTAAAGAGTTTGGCAGCCTTCTGTGGTTGGAGCATATATATTTCTATGTAGTAACTGTGGACTTTTCCCCTCCTTAGTTGTGGTGAAAAGGTTGGTGATTGTGAATGAATTAATTGCCTTGGAAACCAAAACAGAAAGAAAACCAAGCACACTGTCTTGAGTGCGCTGCAAGGATCAGAGGGCTGGACGATAGCAAGGGTACCTTGTGCGGTGTGGGGTAGTGAGCTGCAGGGGTCTTTATTCTGAACAAATATTACACTTGTTCAGTCGCAGGGAGTTCCTTCCTGGCACGCGATTCCCACCATGTGGGTGAGGGCAGTCCAGTGTGCATGGAATTCCCCATTCTGCAGTCTCCACCCTGCTGGCCAGGGAGGTCCCAGTTGTCACCTGGTTACAGCATTCCCAGTCTGCAGAGTCGTCTGTCTGGAAAATCTGAACCAAGCTTGTGAGAATTCCCTGACAGGATCCTGACCGCTTTTCGACACGTTTTATAATGGCCTTGCTCCACAGTAGAGTTCTACATGCCACCAACGTGCGTGCGTGCATGCGTACGTGCGTGTGTGCGTGCATGCGTGCGTGCGTGCGTGCGTGATTCCGCAAAGGCACTTGTCGGGAACTGGATCCCCAGCAGAGCAGTGTTGAGAGATGGGGCCGAGGAAAGGTGTCTCGGTTGTGTAGGCTCCCTTTCTGATGGATTAATGTCTGTCAGAGAAGTGGGTTAGTTATCACACTAAAAGTTCCTGGCAAAAATAGGTTAGCTGATCTCTCTCACACAGGTACTTGCTGCAAGAAGGCCCCTCAGGCCTTGAACATAGCAGCCAATGAAACCATAACAACTCTCTAGGTCTTGAGGGACAGCTCGGCGCTAGAGCTCATAGGTGATGCCCTGGCTTTGATCCCCAACACCACCAAAAGGAACAAATACATAGATCAGTGGTTCTCAACCTTCCTAATGCTGCAACCCTTTGATACAGTTCCTTACATTGTGGTGACCCCAACCCTAAAATTATTTTTTGCTACTTCATAACTGTAATTTTGTGACTGTTATGAATCATAATATAAATATCTGTGTCTTCCAATGATCTTAGGTGACACTTGGAAGGGTTGTTCAGCCCCCCCACAGGGTTGCCACCTACAGATGGAGAATACTGACATAGATCTTGGCTACTCATACATGGCCCAGCCTCAGGGCTTCTGTTCCAGAACAGAACAAACTGGGACAAGGCGCCGTGATCTATTTAATCCGGGCTTATGCATCTGAAATCCTTTGAATTCTCAGTAATACTTAGAATTGGACATTAGACGTGGGGCCGTACCTTTCCTCCCAGTGGCTCCACCACCACGCTTTCCCACCCATGAGCCACCCCTGTGAAGGTTATGGGGGAGACCTGTCTAGAGCTTGGCCTTTTTCGTTCCGAGGTAGCGGCACATTCGATTGTGAACAATCTCATCATACAAAATGTCACGCCGCCTGTTCGCCGGAGGCGCTGGAGCGTGAAGATCCGTTATTGAGGGCAGAGGTAACCATACCTTGTCTCTCCCGCCCTGATTGTAAGGTGCCACATGGAAGTGTAGTCCACACCAGCTGAGGCCCTGCACAGAGCTTCATCCTCCTGTCTCAAGGCCCCTCTCTTGTCCGCATGATTGGAGACGGCGCTCCAGACAGACTTGGCAGCACCAGCAGCCACCACCAGGGCAAGCAGGGCACGGGCTCCCATCACCTGGAACCCATCCCTACTCCAGAAGAGCAAGCAGGTGTGCAAACTGAAGAGGAAAAATGAGAGCAGGGAGGGGCTGACAGAGTGTGGGGGCAGGTGAATTGGCTCAGTAGGAATCAACCCCCTTACACTTGAGAACCTACCATTCAAACAGGAAGCAAGATATCTGAGACCCCCAAACTAGGCACTGAGGAATTGGGTGTGGGGGCAACAAGTGGGCACTGTCAGACTTCCAGTGTTAAGGACGCCCATGCCTGTGAGCCATGGTTTTCTCCAGAACCGGTAACAGTGAGGGTCAGAGCTGGCAACTGGGCTAGAAAGGAGTTGGTGTGGAATTTACACTGACCTACCGGATCACCCCCATTGCCGATGTCCAACCCCACTTGACACGATCCCTGCCGTGAATTCTTTGAACACTCCCCCCCCCCCATAAAGACATGCACCAAGAAAAGCAGCTGAATGCAGACGGTGGGAGGGTGCTGCAGAGAGAGCTCTCAGCTCGGAGTAGCTGGCCTGGTGGGAGAATTGACTCTGAAGCTGCTATCTTGGGGAGGGACGGCTGTTTCTGAGAACTGAATACACGGCATTCCTTGCTCCCTCCCAAAACACACAAGGCAATGGTGTCCACGCGAGGGAGCAGGTGGAGTGGAGAACCTAGCACGGGCTGGGTTTGTTCAAACAGCAGTGACACAGCTCTGTGCCTTCCATCCGCTCAGCCTGCCCAGTGAATAGCATCCAGATGAGTGTTGCAAGGAGGCCGCTTGTTGGTTCCCGGCTGCCCAGCTAGCTTAGACCAGAAATAATCTCATAGAAACCATATTAATTAAAATACTGCTTGGCCCATTAGCACTAACTTCTTATTGGCCAACTCTTACATATTAATTTAACCCATTTCTATGAATCTGTGTATCACCACAAGGTCGTGGCCTACCAGCCAAGTTTCAGCACGTCTCTCTCCAGCAGCTCTCTGACTCCGCCCTTCTTTCTCCCAGCATTCATTCTGCCTTCCCCGCCTACCTAAGTTCTGCCCTGCTATCAGCGCTGAAACCTTGCTGGTCAGAGAGAAACCCTGTCTCAGAAAACAAGGTGGACAGCCCCTGAAGAGTGATACCACAGGTTATCTTCACACAAAAATGTGTGCACACACATGCAGAGGTGTACCGGCACACTCAGAAACACAAGCCACCAACACAAAGTTCATGGCATTTGCCATTGTGGATAGTTTTTTGTGGTGATCAGAAACACAAGCCACCAACACAAAGTTCATGGCATTTGCCATTGTGGATAGTTTTTTGTGGTGATCTGTCACCACGTCACCACACATAGACAATGCAGACCCACAGACCAAGGAAGGCTTTTTCCATTTCAGCTTGGTGGAAAATGGACAGCCATAGAGACAGGGAATTAGACTAAGGTGTGACGTTATGGGGGGAGACTGCTGGGCCCCAGAAAGCCTGTCTGTAGGATTCTTCTCGGCCCCTGTGTGGTGATTCTCCCTCCAGGCTATAGCCAGGGTCCCTCCAAAACAAAGTCTTCAAGTGGGGAGATTTGCTTGCCTGGGGGAGAATGGGTACTGGTGCCTATGGCCTGCCTCTGGAGGGCGACTCTGGTGTCTCCAGCTTGCTGCTGGGGAGAGAGGGGGTTGGGCAGGAAAGGTCCCTTCAGAGGATTTCAACTCAGTCTACCTGAGCTAGTGTTTCACACTTTGGGTGTGAAATATTGAGCCCCAACATCCAACATGTCCACTGTGACCCCAATTTAAGTGCACACCAGTGTGTATGCAGATTGGCCTTTTAAGTTGAAAAGTCGAAGAGATTTTGGTATCTGTAAACAATACTGAGGTGTTAAGGAAACTTGTGATTTTTGTCGTATTTAGAATATTGTGACATTGATTTATAAGACTCAAGAAAAACCATTGAGGAACATTTGCTTATGGAAGTCATAAAGGCCCAGTCAAGCTTCGACAAGTGCTGGACACAAAACCACGCGTGTAGGATTGAGAGGAATCTATTACAGTGCTTTGAAATATTCAAGGAAATGTGTTAACTGAATTGAAAATGGGGTTGATTTTTAACTGATGCCAAGCCTAAGGAGGTAAGGGAACCACAGCCCTGTAGGTGCTGGTGATGTTTGTGTCTCTCTCGAGCTTTGGGAGGCAGCAAGGCTAGCCACCTCTAGATAAAGCCACGTGATACAGCTGCTCAGAGAAGGTTCATGGACTCCACTTGATGTGGGAAGTCCTTCTGTATATGTGCTGCTTTTTATTGGTTAATGAATAAAGCACTTTCTGCCAATGGCTTAGCAGAATAAAGCCAGGCAGGAAATCTGAACAGAGAGAGAGTAGGTGGAGTCAAAGAGATGCCATGTAGTTGCCGAAGAGAAAGGCATGGCCACCCGAACCTTTCCAGTAAGCCACGGCCTCTTAGCAATACCTAGATTAATAGAATGAGTTAATTTAAGATATAAGAGCTAGGTAGGAATACACCTAAGCTATTGGCCAAGCCGTGTTGTAATTAATATAGTTTCTGTGTGGTTATTCGGGTCTGGGCAGCCAGGAAATGAACAAGCAGTCTCTGCCTACATTCATTTGTGTATTACCCAGAACTGACCACAGCAGGAGAATGTCCAGAACGGAAGTGACCCACACCTGGTGAAGGGAGCGGAAGACCTCTGTGGGAAGGGCCAGCGCCGTGGCTTACACGCCCCGAAAACAAATGTGCTGGATGCCTCATCCAGGTGAGACAATGTGAGAGGTGATGGGGCCACCCAGAGATACAACAGCAAATGGGCAAAGAGGGGAGCAGTGAGGGGCAACAGTGCCCTTAAACCTGGCTTACTAGACCTCAGCACACGAGTCTGCCATGCCAGGCCATGGAGTGGCACAGATGAGAAAAACCCAGGCCTCACGTGGCAGCTGCTTCAGCCTGGGGCTCACCCGTTCTGGTCACCCTTAGCTCTGGTTCCCATAAGGCACTCTGAGAAGGCTTGGAGAGGACAGAAAGAATGGAAGGATCTAGAGAAAATGCCGTGTTCTCCCGCGGTGTGATGCGGAAGCACTGAGGTAGAAACCGCCAGTGTGGTGTGGACTGTGGCCCCTGCTTAGGTCGTTTCTCTCTGTGCGGGGGCTCCCTGCCCTGCTCTGTGTTGTTAGCTTGCCTTTAACGTTTACCTGAAATGTCTAAATAAGAGAGTACTTTAAAACTTGATTGCAACCCGACGCTGAAAAGCCCAGGGCCTGTCACCTGGTTTTGGTTTTTGAGTCTAGTGGGCCTCTGAGCTCAAGTGTCCCAGCTTCTCCTGCCACCTCCTGGTGTCTGTGACATGACTCATGAGCACTTCATCTTCCCTTCACCTTCTCCCTCTTCTCGTCCCTGTTCTAGTCTTCGTCCTACCCCCTTCTCCTGCCCCTCAGCGTTTTTTCTCTCTTCCCTCTCTTTGCCCCCTTCTCTTCCTTCTCTTCTCCTGCCTCTGTCTCCTCCCCCGCTTCCTTTTCCTCCACTTCTAACTCCTCCCTCCTCCCTTCCTCATCTCACCTCACCAAGAGGTTGCCTTCCTTGCTACCTGGGTGAGGTCACCATGAGATGAATCGTCCATCTATTAGTGACAACTCTGTCCCCTCAGCGTGAGTGCCAGTCACCCATTTCCAATTGCACACTTGACATTTCTACTGTCACCTCAAAGTCATCTAAAATTAAACTCTGCTCCCTCCGCCCCCACAAACTCACTGCCCTTCATGACTCCCATTGCTGCTAATGGCTTTAACTTCCTCCTACCACCCAATGCCCGAGTTCCAAGACATCTCGGCTCTGCTCCCATCTTGCCCTCCCCGAGTGGGAGGCCAATTACTGAGCTCGCATTTTCTCTGTTTCTCCTCTGGCTTCTCACTTTAGCTTTATATTCCATTAGCTCTGCTCTTCCTAGCTGATCTTGCCCATTTCCTCTTGCCTTTAATTGGACCTGTAAGACCCATCTTCCAGTAAGAGTAGTGCGTGAGCTATACAACAGCTAAGATCTTTACACGCATGCTTACACTCAGTGCTCACTAATCCTCCCCAACTCTCCGGCTCCTATCTGTAACAATTCTTTCTCTGTCCCACCAGCTACCTCCAAAATAATGGCGTGGAGACATCTTATTAATTATGAAAACTCGGCCCATAGCTTAGGCTTGTTCCTAACTAGCTCTTGTAAGGTAAATTAACCTACTTCTATTAATCTATGTCCTGTCATGTGACTCATGGTTGTTACCGCTCCTCCTACACATCCTGCTTCCTTCGCATCTGCCTTTCTTCCTCCCAGCATTCCTCTCTGCCTGAAAGACCCACTTACACCTCCTGCCTTGCCAGAAGCAAAGACCTGTATTTTGAGATCTGTATTTTGTTACAGCCATCTTAAACTCACAAGATAGGAAAATATTCACCTATATCCCCTCTGCAGGGTAAGTTCCAGACCTAGAAAATTAGCCTAGTGAGACCTGCAGGCACCAGGCTTCAGAAACAATTAGCATTTCCTTTGTTAGTGAACAATCACAGACCCTCAGTATTTCCTTATCAGCTAGGGACTTCTCCAAACCTGAGTTCCAGCAGACCTGACACCCTCCCTCCCGCTTGCTATATAGCAGCTTCTGAAACATAATAAAGTGCGGCTTGATCAGAAATCCTGTCTTGCTGTCGTTTCTCGCGTCTCTTGTCCCCTCCATTCCTCTTCCTCCTCTAGGTTTATCAGGGACCCCCATTCGTATCCCCCTGGCCTGGATACTGCCTAGCTACTGGCCATTTTGCTTTTTGTTACATCAGTCACAGCAACACATCTTCACACAGTGTACAACTATCCCACCACACTGCCCTCTACGGACAACTCAGTCAACCCCATTGAGGCCTTTGTGGGCCTGGCTGAACTCACCCTGACCTCCACCACCTCTGACCGTACAGTTGTAATTCTCTGCAGGTAAAACTTACAAAGAAGGAAACGGAGGTGCAGGGCATCACTGCTATCTGGGCCATGAGCTGCCACTTTGTCAAACAAGGGAAGTTCAGCTTGGTTCTTTAGCTCCCTTGGTCCCTGGGCTGTAGACAGTTTGCAGAGATGACCCTCAGTTTGCAGAGGGCCACCTCAGCCTTGCAGGCAGAGCTGTTTGTTAAAAGTAGTTAATATTTAAGCTGGTGAGAGAGCTGCTGACTGACAGCCTGCCCTCATTCTCCTAGGCTCACAACTTTATATTTCTTTACTTCTACATTCTTATTTATGAAATCTACATTTCTATATTCTTATTCTTGGACTCTTCAAGATAGTTTATTCTGAAAGCAAATTTAAGTAACCATGGCCTAGAAATATGGGGTCGGGTTCCCCTAAATACCATGTTTCACTATGGGAGTGGCTACATGGGGTTTTCGTTCGTTACGGGACAAAAAAAAAAAAGTCATAAAGTCTTTACCAAATGCATTGAGGGAGGCCACAGACAGGCGGATTACAGCGAAGCCAGGGAAACTCCACTGTAGATCAATACGTAGTATCAGCCAGCGGTCTGCTAAGACTACATTGTAAGGTTTTGGTAGTCAGAGAAAGCTGTATCAGACACACGTGTGGCAAGGGGATAGTTTTCAGAAAGACTAAACGTAGTCCAAGACAATTTACTCTGATTTACATTTTGCTCTACAAACTTAATCTCTTAGTTTAGTTATTGGCCTTGTAGAATCCTAAACACACATGCCATCTGCCTTCGTTCCTTCCCTCCTTCCACTCGCCTGACACTGTGACATGTCAGGGTGGCAGGCTGCAGTCATCGCAAAATGAGTGCATTCATTATTTCCTGTGTTTTATCTTATTCTTGGTTACCAAGAACTGTCCCTGCCAAGGTCCCTTTGTTTTCTCTGAGCATGGCTGAGGCTCAGGACAGAGCAGGTCGGGGGCTCACAGGGCCTGCGTGACCCTTTCATTTCCTTCATTATTCTACTTAGACATTGTGGTTATTGATACAAACTGTCAGCTTGACAAGCTCTAGAATCACCTCAGACGCAAATCTCTGGGTGTGTCTGTGAGGAATATTCTAGATTAGAGTAACTGAGGTAGGAAAACCCACCTTAAATGTGGGCTTACTGACTAGAGTAATGGGACCATCAGCCTCCTACTCTGTTGGCCACACTTTCCCCACTACAATGGGTTTTTCTTCAAATCATAAGCTAAAAGACATCTTTCATTGCTTAAATTGTTTTGGTTGAATACTTTATCTCAGCAATCAAAAAAAAAAAAAAAAAAAGAGTGGGCCAGGCAGCGGTGGTATGCACTTGGGAGGCAGAAGCAGGTGAATCTCTGTGAGCTCAAGGCCAACCTTGGTCTATAGAACAAGTTCCAGGACCATCAGGGATACACAGAGAAACCCTGTCTTGAAAATCCTAAACAAACAAATAAGACAATACCAACATGTATGGTATAAATTCCCAAGGTACAAAAGCTTGATCATGGGGTGCCCCCTTTACACCCTCACATACAACATAGCCCCACCTGCTCATCTTCCCAGAACTGTTAAGTTCATATGAAAACATAGTAACACATGTATTTGTCATGCGCTTTCTGGCATTGCGCTGATCAACACATAAATACTGAGAATCATCCTGAGAGCTGACCCAGCCCTCGGGAGACTGAGGAGCTCACACTGGAGGCCAGCCTGGGCTGGACATCCAGATGCTGCGTCAGAACCACCCGCTTCCCCAAGCACCATCCTGATGTCCAAAGGGGCTGTGTGAATGTACCATGTGCACTTCCCAAGCCCTTGTGGAAAGAGGCAATAATCCAGTTCTTTCTTCTCCCTCTCCCTAGGGTCCCAGACTCAGCAACTGTCTGGTCTAAGGAGAACTCTGGCAAAAGCCCAGTCTAGATGGAGGGGCTGAATAAGCACTGACTAAGATGGAGGGGGTCAAAGAGAGGGGGGAAAGATGGAGAAAGGAACCTGCAGGGAAAAGCAGGGGTTGTTATTCTTAAAAAACGATTCCCGGGCGGGTTGGCGGAGCCCGCCATGAGAAAGCGGCTACAGGAGGGCACGCGCCGCGCCCACGGTGGCAGCAGCTAACAGACATGTAAACACAAGAAATAGCCATAAGTATTTATTAAGGAAGAGGGAGAAAGACAGAGAAAAGAGATAAAAGGAGAGAGGAGAGATAAAAGAAGAGACAGAGAAAACGCGTGCGCACGCCAAGGAAGCAGAAAGAGGAAGGGTCCCAAGATGGCTACGGGCAGGTCAGAGGTTATGGGAGTGGGCGTGGCTAGGGCAGGGACCGAAAGAATAACAGGGGTGATGGTGATGAAACAAATCCACCTGCTATGCTGGCCAAGGAGAGCCCACCACGGGACAGCCCCACACTCTGTGCTGGCCCCATGCATCCAAGCCCACGGAAGGGGCTCAGTCCTGCCTGGCCCGGCTACTCTTGAAAGCGGCCTCACCTTGACTTTCCAGATCGTTGTCTCCTAAGTCCTCCCCACCTCCAGGAGAACATTGCCTCTGCGGATGACTCATAGGGAAGGAACTGTAAGCCACTCAATCACCCAGCCCTGCTCCTGATGCTCGGTGCCTGCTGCTTTTTGTCTTTCCCCTCCAGGGGCAATTTAGGATCTGTTTTCTTGATCCTGCTCCGCCCCCTACAGCCCCTCCCCACCCGTGCAACCTACACGGAAGCCAACACTAACCTTTTCCCTAACTCATTGTTTACCTGAAGCAGACTGTCACTGAGAAATGCCATTCCTTGCCTGGTTACTAACCAAGATGAAAGGATATTAGATCAACAACAACAAAAACCCAGATCTGGGCTAGGCCATGCTGTTTCTACAGATAAGCAAGAAGTTCATGCCCACACCTGAGATGCTCAGCAAAGAAACCAGAGCCTTCCTCTGTGTTTGAAAACTGGTTACAAGCGATATCTGAGCAGACCACAGATAAATAAATCAGACTACAAAGGCTGAGCTTAAAAGGAGCCACGGAACTAAACACGAGACGTAAAAGAAAGACTCCTAGGAGATAAAACAGATAGCCTTGACTGTGGCACTGGCTTTCCAGAGACGTCAGCGAAGACACACTCCACGGAGGAAATAATGATAAGCTGGGCTTTGCTAAAATTAAAAGCTTCTGGTCGGCAAATGATAATGTCCAGATGATAATTCAAGACAGGAAGAAAACATTTTCGCAAAAAGCTACCTGATCAAGGACTTAGGTCCAAAAACCTACAAGCAACAAGAAAGGGAAGAGCCTCATTAAAATACAGACAAAGTAGCGAACAGACTCCCGCAGCCAACAGGATGTGCGGCAGATAAGCGCCTGAAAGGATTCTTAGCATCCTTTGTGCTCCTGGGACTGCAAATCAAAGCGGCCAAGGATGCCACCACATACCTGTGAGCTTGGCGGGAATCCAAAGCACTGACAATAGCCGATGGGGACGGGGAAACAGCGGGGAGCTCATTTATGACTGGTGGGAACCAGAAGGGGACTGTGTCAGAAAATCCCCACAGGGACCTGGGAAGGCTGCATAAGGTGGCAGTCCAACTCCAGGACATGCTAACAATGGCAGGTAGCTCTAAGGAGGCAGGGAAAGTTGCTAGGGGTTGGTTAGGGTCGGGAAGAATGAATAGAGGGCTAGGGAGGGGTGGTTGTTATTGTTACTGTTGTTGTTTTCTTTTGTGTATGTGGAGGAGGGGCACGTGTGCCTCAGTGCGTGCGTGCGTGCGTGTGTGCACGCATGAACTGGTTCTCTCACTCTACCATGTGCGGCCTGGGAATTAAATTCGAATCATCCGAGTTCCCAGCAGGCATCTTTACCAGCGGAGCCATCTCACCTGCCCTGTGTGTCTTTCCGACAAAAATTCCAAGTGTCCATCCGTGGAGTCGATGGCCACACAGACCTCCCATCAAGAAGATGTTTATACCAGTGAATGTGGTACAAATTCAAAACACTGACAAGAACCATTGCCGATAGGCACAAGCAGCAACAGGAAACAGGGTGGGTGAGGGATGATTCAGTGGTAAGAAAGCTCCTGAGCAAGTGTGAGGATCTGAGTTCAAATCCCAAGCACCCATGTAAACCGCTGGCCATAGCTGCCCATGCCTGTGACCACAGCATGGGGTGGAAGCAGATAGGTCTCAGAGACAATGCAGACGCTCTCCACACAAGTAGGGCACTTTCCATGTTTTGGCCCCATGAGAATGTTTGTATATGTCCTACGCTGTCTTTTGAAGCAAGCCTTCAAGGTGAGGCACAGTCTTTGTTTCTAACAAGTTGGTTCTCTCTATATGTTTCTTCCTGTTTTTCTGTCAGTCTCAAGAGCCCCATTCTTGGTCTCAGGATATAAATATTTATCGCTAGCATGTTTTTTTTTCTTTTCTTTCTTTTTTTTTTTTTTTTGGTTTTTCGAGACAGGGTTTCTCTGTGGCTTTGGAGCCTGTCCTGCAACTAGCTCTGTCGCCTGCCTCTGCCTCCCGAGTGCTGGGATTAAAGGCGTGTGCCACCACCGCCCGGCCTTTTGTTTGTTTGTTTGTTGTTGTTTTGTTTTTATTAAATTAGCAAGCATATTGACCAGACTAAAGAAAATGTGGGGAAAGAGAAGCTGAAGCCCAGAGGCCCCAACATGGTATGCATAAGAAGCAGGTCAGAGTCGCTCCGTGTTCCGGAGTGAGAACACACGATTCAGCCCCGGAAAAGCACCTGCATGGGCACACTGTAAGTAACCCGACCTGTACACACCGCTGTCATTTGACCATTCTAAGTTAACCTTTGATTGAGACGTAAGACAGACAGGGACTCAGGAGGCATTCAGGAGGTGATAATCAATGGGCCAGACACCCATACACACAGAGAGAGGGGTGAAAAAAAAAGCTCACAGTGGATCTCAGAAACAAGACCAACCACCTGACCAGAGAGGGAAGACCAGCCAGTAATGATTGCATGCCTTTGTACCCCCTCCCTAGATAATCTGCTTCTAAGAAATAGACGACAGACAATGCTCTGGAATTTGAAATGTCTTCTCGGCTCGCCAGGTCTCTAAAAAAGTTTTAAGGTTCAAATTCTGTCCCTGTGGTTTGGCTTCTGCAGCAGGTAGCAAGGACTGAGTTCTGTTTCCAAAGGCCAAGCGTCTCGTCTTCGTGGACACCTGGGGCTGAGGACTCCGATTCCAACCACGAGTTTGAATCACCTGGGAAGCTGCGTGTCTCCTCATGGTCTCCTCATGGTCAGACAGGTTGCTCACACAGTTAAGGTGAGCCAAGAGAACAAGGGCATCCAGGAAGGAGAGACAGCGTCTCTGGTAGCAGATGCTCGCGTGTGAAGAGGAGACACACAGGGTCACACTCTCTTGTCACATTGGCATGACTATCAGACTCTGCAGGTACACAGCACAAACAGAGACAAACTCAGAGAGACACGTGGATATCGGAGAGCAGAAAACATCCCCCTGGGTGTGTACCTCCAGCCGGAATGCAAATCTCTTACATTTCCCCTCACTGGTCTCAGAATATGAATATTAATGAGCGAAGAGCCGCAGCGCGGGCCGAAGTGGAGGTTTTCATTGTTCTGTTTTCTTGGAGAATCTGTTGTTACACATAAAATCAGACCGAGTGCCATGTGAATGATTATTAGCCTGAATCTGCCAATCACTCAGATTCTGGAATGGAAGCTAGAACTGCATCTAGATTGATTTTTCTATTTTCTTTTGTCAAAATGGCTTTATTAGGGTATCACTTAACTGCTCTACAATTTAGCCGCTTGACTTGCACAGTCTGCAGGTTTCTCTTATAGTTCAAGAGTGTGGCCCTCAGCACAAGCCAGTTCAGAAAGCCCGGACCGCTTAGTTCCTGCCCTAGTTTGTTTTCCGTTGCTAGGAGCAACACCAGGACAAAAGGCAACCTGGGGAGGGAAAGGTTTGCTTCCTCTTACTTTTCCAGGCCACAATCTATCACTGAGAGTTGGATACCTGAAGGTGGAATAGAGTTGAAACCACGCAAGGAAAAGAAAATCAGGAAAAAGAAACTATGAGGATGTTGCTTATTGGCTCGTTCACTGGATCCTACTCAGCTGACTTGCTTATAACACCCAGGCCCACCTGCCTAAGGATGGAGCCACCCGCAGTGGGCTGGGCCCTTCCAGATCAATCATAAGTCAAGACAGTTTCTCACAGCCATGGCCACAGACCAAGCTGACTGAGACAACTTCTCGGTTGAGGTTCCCTCTTCCCATGTGACTCGAGGTGGTGTAACTTAACAATGAAAGCTGACACAGAAAGCTGTTGACACGCATCCCCCACATCCCCTCCAGTCCTCAGCAGACACAAATCTACTTTCTGGCTATAGGTTCGACTAGTCTGAACATTTCATTTATACAGAATATGTAGCATGTGGTCTTTTAACTGAGGTTCATCCACCATGGAGCAGGCATCAGTACACAGGCTTAAATAATATGTTCCATAACTACATATATCATATTGTTTATCCTTTGGCCCTTCCATGAACATTTGTTTTTTTAGCACTGCTTAGCTATTACAAACAATGTTGCCATGAACATGGGCATGCAAGTTTGTGTTTGAACGTGTATTTTCCATTCTTCTGGGGCTAGGCCTAGCAGTGGGATTGCTGGCTTATATGACGATTCTGTCATTGGGTTTCCTGAAGAAGCCTCAGGCTGTTTTCCATAGTGGCACATCTGTACCACCACCAATGAATTCACTTTCTCCTCATCCTCACCCGTACTGGTCCCTTGCCTTCTTCAGTAGGATAACAGCAGCATCTTCGTCCCTTTAGCTCCAGTTTGTGTCGCCCTAATGTCTAAGATACGGAGCACCTCTTACTTGCTCGCTGGCTTCTTTGGGGGAAATAGCTGTACAAACCCTTCACCCATTTTCAGCTAGGCTCTTTGTCCTTCTTTGGTGAGGTTCATTGGTTTCCTTGGGGAATATTTTCGGCCCAATTGTCTACACCTGTCAGTAAGGCTCAGCTCTTCAGGTTTTCCCTAGGGTCATGACTGCTGTGATGAAACACGTGACCAAACAGCTGGGGGAAGAAAGGACTCATTTGGCTCACACTTTCATAGCATTGCTCTGTCTGTTGGAGGAAGTCAGGACAGGAACTCACACCGGGCAGGAGCCTGGAGGCAGGACCTGCTGCAGAGGCCATGGAGGGGTGCTGCTTACCGGCCTGTTCCCCACAGCTTGCTCAGCCTGCTTTCTTAGGGAACCCAGGACTAGAGCCCAGGAGTAGCCCCATCCACAGTGGGCTGGGCCCTCCCCCATCAATCACTAATTGAGAAAATGCCCTACAGGCTTTGCCTACAGCCCAATTTTATGGAGGCGGTTTCTTAATTGAGGTTCCCTCCTCTCAGACAACTTTAGCTTGTGTCAGTTTGACATAAAACAAGTCAGCCTGGAGTTCAACTTCATGTCCCCAGGGTTGTCGCTAAGTGACAAGGACCCATCCCGTCACCGTTTGGACAGGTGCAGCCACATTGCATGGCACTACTGTCCCTGGCTACAAGCTCCGTCCTCCTTCACATCATCTGGAAGTAGAATTTAGACAAATATTCACCCTGTGTGCCAGAGAAGGACGGATATAGTCAATGCATAATCACTCCATGAATAGAGTCTGATGCAAGCGAGATTATCATTCATTTTGGAAAATAAAAGGTCTCAAACGTCCCCTTTCAATAAAGCAAACTTAAAAAAAATTAAAAATTTATACCTATTACTGAGGTGGCCGATAATTTTTAGTGTCACGTACAACATAATCTTGATAGAAAATACGGGCTCCCCTGAAGTCTGTTTCTGTGGGGAGGGGTTGGGTGGATTCCTTACTGAACTACCAGGTTCAGTAAACTACCCCACCCGCTGGCCCGCTATGCAGATCACGTGTCTGTTGGAGTTAGGTCACCATGCTCTGCTTGCATCAGCCACCTGCATGTGGGCCTGGGAATCTGAACCCTGACCCTCCCTGGGCCATTCGCCTTGATGAAACCAGCAGGGTAGGAAAGCTTTGGTCTGAAAGCCTCTGAGACGTCAGGCAAAGCCAGGGTACAAGAAGAATGATCATTTTGGAAGTCTTTGAGAAGAGGCAAATATGGGTGTGTTGAGAGTCTCTCCTTCAAGTAGGCCCAGAGATGCTTAGGAGTGCTGTCAGGCTAGAATTATCCTGATTGCTTTATTTCCGCTTATTATCTGACTGTTGCAACAAAGTGCAGCCTAGACCTGTTGTACCATCGGCCTCAAAATGCCGTTTCCAGAATTCCTATCACAGGCCCACGGAGGGGTCTCTTTCTGGCCATGTCTTTATCCAAGAGAAGCCAAGAGGGTCAGTGAGCATCAGCCACGTCCATCTAGAACTTTCCGCCACAATTTTCACTCGTAGGAAGTGTGCCTTGCTGAAGGGCCATCCTGCAGTGAGAGCAGAGGCGGCTCCTGTGCAGTAATTGGGCAGTTCTCAGCAGTCAGGTTAACATGATGGCTTATTATGCATTTCAAAACGACACACATGAAAACCGCAATAACACGTGTGTTGTCTATAATGTGGTGTTAAGGAAATCGCTGTGTAGAGACCCTAGGCATGATTTTGCAATGTGGGAACCAGAGATGGAGCCGCCTGGAAGGAGTTTCCCAAGAGCATACCCAGTAATCTCCTGTGCACAGCACGGCTGAGGGGCACTTTGTTTTCTTCCTGCTGTGTAAAAGATTTGCTTTTAAAGGTTATTTGTTATTTTCAGATTGTCGTGTGACTTTTCCTAGGGAGATGTAAAGAAACATCTGCTTGGCCTGGTGGTGATGGGGTACGCCTTTAATTCCAGTACTCGGCAGGCAGATCTCTGAGTTCAAGGACAGCCTGGTCTACAGAGAAAGTTCCAGTACAGCCATGGTTTTATAGAGACACCTTGTCTCAGAAATCAAAAAACAAACAAATGGAAAACAAAAAGGAGAAGGAGAAGGAGGAGAAGGAGGAGGAAAAGAAAGAAAGAGAAAGGTCTATTTACTCCAGACAGAGAAAGCACAGACAAACCAAAAAGATGACTCCACCCAAATCCAGCTCACAGGGGCTACTTACAGCAGAAGCATGGGTGACTGACTCTTGGGTGGCCACATCACTAAAAAGTCCCCTTGGGTACGTTATGGAGCAAGTGACCACAGAGGCATCCCACCTGAGACAATCTTAGGGCGTTTCAGATGGCTTCATGAGTGTCATGGATTCTGTGAGCCTGCAGCTCCTCCCCCTTCTTCCATCTTCTTTCTCCCTCATCCTTCCCTTTTCCTTCCTTCTCTGTCTGTGAAAGAATGCTAACAGCCTCAGCCTCCTGAGGTCTCCAGATGGCAATCACAGCCACTCTGACTCAAGATGGCGGAGGTCAGGTCCAGCCTGGACGAAATGGCTGCAGTGCATGTTACCAAATCTTTGCTCCAGATAAAATGCCATGTCATTGCTGCAAGTGATCAGTACTGCTTCTCACCTCTGTTTCTCTAAACATGGCTTTAGTGGCAACCATCTCTCTTACCTGGGGAACAGTTCACCTTGTCCAAAAGTCAAGCACACACAGACAAATTGAAATCTCCAAGTTTTGACTTTTATCCATGGCTGAGTCACCTTCGGAAAGCAAAATACTGTGGGGTGAGCATTGACAAAACATTGGGTGTTGGCCTTTGACAAGTCAATCAATATGGCCTGGATGAAAATGTAGAACATTCCAGAAAAATTAATCAGCACAGAGCATCTGAAAGCACAGCCCTGAAAACTGGGTTCAGAGCCTTGTCCTGCTATCAACTGACTATGTTATGTTAGCAAAAGCAGGTCCCCTTGAGTGGCCTCTGTTTATCTATAAAAAGAGGAAATTCAACAAGGTCCTTAAGGTCTTGCTACCATTAACAAGCTACAAGCCTCATTCAAAGAGGTTGACAACCTTAGAAGTGATTATTCTGTAGAAAGCATTTTTTTTTAAAAGAACTCTTGACAGAGGAATTTAAAATGTCTGAAAGACACTTAAGGAAATGCTCAACATCCTTAGCTATCAGAGAAATGTAAATCAAAACAACACTGAGATTCCATCTTACACCTGTAAGAATGGCCAAGATAAAAAAAAAACCAATGATGACAGCTTATGCTGGAAAGGATATCAGGTAAAGGGAGCACTCCTGCATTGCTGGTGGGAGTGCAAGCTGGTACAGCCCCTTTGGATGTCAGTATGGCAATTTCTCAGAAAATTAGGACACAACTTACCTCAAGTTCACTTTTCGGTATATATCCAAAGGATGCTCAATCATACCAAAAGGACGTGTGCTCAACTGTGTTCACAGCATCATTGTTTGTCATAGTCAGAACCTGGAAACAACCTAAATGCCCCTCGACTGAAGAATGTATAAGGAAAATGTGGTACATTTATACAATGGAGTACTGCACAACAAAAAAAAAATTATGACATCTTGAAATTTGCGGGCAAATGGATAGATCTAGAAAACATATTGAGTGAGGTAACCCAGACCCAGAAAGACAAATATCATATGTACTCACTCATAAGTGGCTTTTAGACATAAAACAAAGGAAACCAGCCTAAAAATTACAATCCCAGAGAACAATGAGGACTCTAAGAGAGACAAACGTGGATCTAATGTACATGGGAAATAGAAAAGACAAGATCTCTGAGTAAATTGAGAGCATGGGATCATGGGAGAGGGTAGGAGGGGAGAGGAAGGGAGAGGAGTAGAAAAAATATATGGCTCGTAAAAACAATTTTTAAAACTTCAAAAAAAGAAAAAGCATCCTCTTTTAAAAAAAAGATTGGTTTTATGTATATCTGTGCCCACTTGTCTATATGCGCACCATGTGCATGCAGTGCCAGAAGAGTCCAGCAGAGGGCGCCGAACTGGAGTTACAGCTGGTTATAAATTGCCTAATCTAGGTGCTGGGAACTGAACCCAGGTCCTTTGCGAGAGCAGCAAAGTGCTCTTAAGTGCTGACCCATCCCACCAGCCCCCAAAGCACCCCCCTTTGTGTGTGTCTAAGTGTGAGACTCTAAGAAGGCAGCCAGGAGAATGATTCCTCAGTAAACAGTGGGCATACTCATTAGATGATCTAAGTGAATGAAGAGGTTCTATATGCTGTTGTTTGTGGTCACAAAAATACAAACAATGGAGGCTCAACACAAAGGGAGGGGTTAAGGAAGTCATGAAATAGCCCCCCCAAAGCAATGTCCAGCAGTCATTTAAAATTATGTAGATCTATACCATTTGATGTAGCTATTCATAACATATGCAGAACATCTATAAAAATCTACATCGTGTACCTTTTTTAACTCTATGTATCTACACATACCTTTTGGAAAGTTTAATAGTAATTATTTTTATGATAGTGAAGTTGCTCTAAGATTTTTCTTTTGCTTCATTTGTGAATTTTTAAAAATAAACACTCCCATTTCTTTTCTTTTTAAGACTTACTTTTCACGTGTGTGTGTGTGTGTGTGTGTGTGTGTGTGTGTGTGTGTTCAGGTGCCTGAGAAGACTGGAAGAGAGCATGGAGCCCCCTGATGTGGGTGCTAGGAATCAAACGCAGGTCCTCTGTGCGTGCTCTTACCTGCTGAGTCATCTTCCCAGCCCCTTATTTGTAAATTTTAACTTTCTAAAAATAAACGTGATTTATTTGCTTAATGAGAACAAATACCCAGGACATATAATAGGAGATGCACACACACGCAAGCATGCATGTACATAAAACCTACATGTAACATGTGCACATGCACACACAGAGAATCACCGTGATATTAGCATGTGTGCTTTTATGTGTATAAATGCATAGGCATGGTAAGATGTATTTTAAGGAACTGACTCATTTGACCGTATGGCTAATAAGTCAAAAATCCAGAATGCAGGCCAACAGTCCAGAAGCTCAGATCGGTGGCTTCATTTTTATAATTTTTTTATTTTTAATTTTATTTTGATTTTGTGTGTATTAGTGCTTGCTTGCATGTATGTCTGTGTACCACGTGTATGCAGTACCCACTTGAAGAGAAGGCATTGATTCGCCCAGGACTGGCATTACAGACAGTTGTTAGCCACCATGTGAGTGCTGGGAATTGAACCTGTGTCCTCTGGAAGAGCAGCCAGTGCTCTTAGCCACTGAATCATCTCTCCAGCCCTGGATACGTTCTTTTGAGGCAGAATTTCTTCTTCTCTGGGAAGTCTCAGTTTTGTCTTTAAGGCCTTCAGCTGGTTGGCCAAGGCCTGCCCTCTATCAGGGATAATCACCTGGAAGTCAGCTGACTGCACAGTCCGGTCTGTAGCTCCCTGATAGAGCATTTGCCTAGCCAGCATGAAGCCCTGGGTTTGATTCCCAGCACCATGAATAAGTACTGTCAGCTGACCACAGCTGTCGGTGAGGCCTACAGAATCCCTGCCAGTAACACGGAGATTCATGGCTGACCGAACAATTGGGTGCTGTGGTCTTGCCAACTTCCCGCATACAAGTAGCCAGAGAAGTTCTGACTTTCGGCAGTGAAGGTTAGGAGACAAACACTTTGTCTGACTTTTAGCGCTGAAGGACAGTTACAGGGCAGACACTTTGTAATTCCCTGGTAGCCTGGTAATGAGGAACAGTAACCCCCAAGAGTTCCTGTAGGAGCCTGGAAGAACAGAGCTCTCTGTCCCTGCGTGTGGATGGTTGCACTTGTGTGAGCGATGTAGGGGGGGGGGGTCACAGCTGGAATGTCTGAGACGGGGCAGGAAAGTGAGATGGACAGTGGGAGGAAGTTTAGCACCCCTGGGGTATGAAGAGGAGTTTGGGTTTCGTTCAGCCAAATGTCAAGGGGTGCAGGAGTACCCCCATGACATCTGCTGCTAAGGAGCCTGGCTGGAAAGGGCTTTGCAGCCTTCCTTTGTTCCCGCACACCAGGGGCCGTGGAGTGTCACAGGCTGGCCCACCGTCAGCACCGTATGCTTTCCCCATGGATCCTTAAGTCATTAGCGGTTCCAAATTAAACAGCCGAATGATCTCACTGCAGGAAAAAGCAGCACACAGTGGGTCCCAGGTGACTGATGGGATGTTCAATGGCGAAAGTGAGGGTAGGCAAGACGGTACAGAAAGTGAGCCGGTAGGGTGCCAGCCATGGCGGACACACCCTGGTAAAGCCCTGGCGCTCCATTTGAGAAAAACAAAAAACAATGCTCGACTCTCAAACAGCGAACAAGGAGAAACACATTCTGGTGTTTTCTTTCTCAGTTCTGGCTGATCAAGCATCAAAAGGCCAATGTTTTCAGCCTTCCAGAAAGCTGACGGCCGCTACATGTTCTCTGTGCTTCAGACTGTTTCTGCAAGGAGTGTGTGTTACTTTCACAGCCAAGGGTAGGTCATAACTAAAGCTCTGTCTGGAGAGGGGACTCAGCGGTGGAGATCATTGACTTCTCCTGCAGAGAGCCCAGGATTGATTTTCTCACCCACAGGAGGCTCACAACCATCCATAACTCCAGCCCAAAGGGATCCTTCTTTGGACACCAGGCATGGACCTGATACACAGACAGAAAGAGATGTAAGAAAACACCCACATACAGAAAATTCAAAGTAAAAATATCTATCAGGAGACCCTTGATCTCAAGGTGTTTTTTAATTTTTAATTGTAGTGTGTGTGCCCGAGTGAGTGCAGATGTCTAAAGAGGCCAGAAAATGGTATCAGAGCCCTTGGATCTGGAGTTACAGTTGTGAGGCCCCCAGTGTGGATGCTGGCAACCAAATCTGGGTCTTCTGCAAGAGCAACATGTGCTCTTAACCACTGAGCCATCCTTTCCAGTCCCTTAAAAGAATAGCTTGAAGACATGTGCTTTCTCTTTCCCTCCAATGGGAAAAAAAAAAAAAAGCTGTACTAACCAGTAATGCAGAGGGACCATCAAGGGCCGAGCGGGACACCGGAGAAGGATCCTGTAATGGGTGAGAAGCCTGAGGACTTCTGGGGGAACAAAAGCAGATGGGAGAAGGGAAACAGACCAGCAGGGTTTACACAGATGTGACTTCCCAAGGGCAATATGACAGTTTATTAATTATAAATGTGCACACCCAGATGGGCAGCTGCCCAGCAGACTGGGGGTTTATCCTAAAGGAAGAAAGGACAGATGGACAAGGAGGCACACCGTGGCACCTGCAGCATGCCTCCTTGTTTATGGTTCCAAGGTTTATTAAGTTTTACCCCTGTCCTTTAACCTTCCCTAACTCAGATGCTCCCTCTACAAGCAGGAAATCACGTCAACATTTTTTCCATTACTATTCTGTGTAAATCCCGTCCTGCGCTGGGCCACTGGTGCGTCCAAATGACACTTGCTTCCCCCTGGATCCAGATCATAACTCCGAGGGACTTGACAGAGGACATCTCCAGAGGGACAGACAGACAGGTCCTCTGTTGTTAGATGCAGCCAGCTCCTTAAAATGTGCCACACTGTATGTTAACTTACGCATTCCTTGCCAGCTTTTCTGTTCTGGTTTCCAATTTCCTTTCCTTTTCCCCTTAAATATCCATCCTTCAATTTTCCCAACCTTTTAGTGATACGCTGTGCTCTGTGGGTCTGTCCTCCCCCTTCTTTTGTTCTGAAGACCCCACCCCCACAGTTTTATCATTTCCTTTATTGTTATTGTTGTGTGTGTGTGTGACGTGTAGGTGTTGATGTATGCCATGGCCTGAGTCCTCTCTCTTCACACGTAGGCTTCAGTGATCCAACTCAGCTCCTTAGTCTTAGACAGCGAGCATGTCACCCAGGGAGCCACCTCACGAGGGCCACACAGCTGTCCCAGAACTCTGCTGCTCTGCCATCTACAGTTAGAATTCACTGTTTGCTTGTTTCTCTCTTTTCTGGTTTACTCTTACATTCTTCCGGAGCACACCGTGTGTGTGTGTGTGTGTGTGTGTGTTTATTTATTTATTTATTTTTTTAAAAAAACTATCTTTTCTCATTTTACAGACCAGTCCTAGTTCCCACTCCCTCCGCTCTTCCCATTCCCTCCACCTTCCTCACCCCTCCCCCCATCCACTCCTTAGAGAGGGTAAGGCTTCCCATGGGGAGTCAGCAAAGTCTAGCACATTGCTTTAAGGCAGGACCAAGGCCCTGCCCACTATATCTAAGCTGAGCAAGATATCCATCCAAAGAAAATGGATTCCCAAAAGCCAGTACAAGCAGTAGGCATAAATCCTGGTCTCACTGCCAGTGACCCTACAATCTGCCCCAGTCATACAATTGTCACCCACATTCAGAGGGTCTAGTTTGGTCCTATGCTGGTTCCCTCGCCGTCAGGCTGGAGTTGGTGAGCTCCCATTGGCTCAGGTAAACTGTTTCAGTGGGTGTCCCCATCATGGTCTTGACATCTTTGTTCATATTCTCACTCTTCTTCTTCGACTGGACTTTGGGAGCTCAGCCCAGTGCTCCACTGTGGATCTCTGCCTCTGCTTCCATCAGTTGCTGGATAAAGGTTCTATGGTGACATTTAAGGTAGTCATCAGTTGCTGGGCGATGGTAGCGCACACCTTTAATCCCAGGACTCGGGAGGCAGAGGTAGGCAGATCTCTGTGAGTTTGAGGCCCAGCCTGGTTTATAAGAGCTCCAGGATAGGCTCCAAAGCTACAGAGAAACCCTTTCCCCCCCCCCAAAAAAAAAAAGAAAAAAAGGTCATCAAGCTTTCTTTTTTTAAAAAAATAAACAATTAACATTAGAAGCAGAACGAACCCAGTACAATGGCCAGTGCGCCCGTGTGAACAATGTGCAGTTAAGAAACCCTCTGAGCTTAAAAGCCCTCTTAGTTGAAACAAACCAATTCCTTAAAGAAAGTAGGGCCAAATTGAAAAGAAAGAAAATGAAAGCATCCCATGACTAGTAACTGAGTCAAGAGGAAAAGGAACCTTTTCCAGAAGAACAGACAGTGTCAATCAAAAATCCACCAATTGTTTAAGGAATAGATGAGTTTTTTTGTTTTGTTTTGTTTTTCAAGACAGGGTTTCTCTGTGTAGCTTTTTGGAGCCTGTCTTGGAACTAGCTCTGTAGACTAGACCGACTTCCAACTCAAAGATCTGCCTGCCTCTGCCTCCCGAGTGCTGGGATTAAAGGCATGCACCACCACCGCCCAGCAGGAATAAATGAATTTTATTTATTCCCTCAAAGAAAGGGGAAAAGGAGAAGCGTATCTGAATCTTCTAATTTTATGGACAGCACAGCCTCGTCTAACCTGAATATCAAACCCCAAGGAACACATGAAAAAGGAAAGCCACGGCCTCTCTTGCTCTTGTAAACACTACGGTAGGGATACGTACAGCACAGCTCACTCATTCTCTTTCTAGCCTCCCTCATGCTTGTGTAGCTGGGGAGCTGTGCTCTGAGAAACGTGACAAGAAAGAGCACTGCCTGCAGTCTGGGGCCAAGGCTGATGATGGGCGGGGCTGGAGGATATTTGTGCTTCCTAGTTCCTTCAGGAGTGAGCGTGTGTGCTTGCGTGCTTGCGCGTGCTTGCGTACGTACGTACGTGCGTAGACCTGAGTTGATGTTGATGTCTTCATCTATTGCTCTCCCCTTACGTTTTGAGACAGGGTCTCTCTCTCTCTGTCTCTCTCTCTGTCTCTCTGTCTCTGTCTCTCTGTCTCTCTCCAGCATTCACTCATTTTTTAAGTGGCCAGCAAGTCTCGGGGATCCTCCTTGTCTCCTCCCTTCCACCTCCATCGCTGGTGTCACCAGCACCTGTCTGGCTTTTCACATAGGTGCTGGGGATCCAAACTTAGGTCCTCATGCGGGTGCCATCACCCCAACCTTCATAGCAAGGCTTTTTATGAGCTTTTATTTTCTCTACCTTCTCCATCTCTGTCCACTGAAGGAGACAGAGAGATCCAAAGTCTCTGAGGCACTTGCGTTGTGGGTGGGGGAGGGGAGCCCAGATCCATAAAACAGAAGGTACAAGATCACCAAGAACTAGACTGTTACAGAGAGAGAAAAAAAATGAAAGTCTGATTGTTCACACCGTGGAAATTTGGAATGTACCTATTTCGGCCAGCAGCATTATCCTTAATACGAAATTGCTAGTTTGAAGTAGGGACTTCAATAATAAAACCAATTTGACGGTTGAGGGGCAAGCTGTTAGAAAATAGAAATCGTAGGCCAAGCTAACCTTTGGCAAGTCATTTGGTAAAACTGTCACTTGGGGAGCTTGGAAGGGAGGCTGTGTGCCCACTCCAGTCTGAAAATGGTCGGGTGAGCACAGGCGTCAATTCTTAGCTGTTGCCACTGGCAGGTGCTACAAAGAATTAAGCACAAGACAGGAACACTGGGCCTGAGTGCAGACACAAAGAAAGAGATAAAGCGCCCAAATGAAGGGTGAGGGGGTCACACGAATCACCAGCTTGTCTTAATTACTCAGAGGGATTCTCGAGCATCCTGTTTACCAGGCAGCTCTCGTTAAATGGAAGTCGAAACCTGGAGGGCAAAGGCGATGGAGAAGGCAGGCTGGAAGATTGTGGCTGCAGCTGTGAGATCCAGCTCACAGGTGACCGAGCAGTAGAGCTGGGACTCCTCTGAGGTCAGATTATATGCTAAGGGAGAAATAAACATGTCTTCAAAGACCTGGCCCAAAAGTCTAAAATCCCCACCTGGATGGTTTGATAGTGGCTAGCGTCATTTTTGTTAGTATAGCAATGGCATTGGAATTGAATTGCTACTAGAAAAAAAATAATGTGGGCCTAATCTTTCTTCCTTTCTTATTGCCGTGTGTGTGTGTGTGTGTGTGTGTGTGTGTGTGAGAGAGAGAGAGAGAGAGAGAGAGAGAGAGAGAGAGAGAGAGTGTGTGTTTATATATACACCAAGTTCATGCAAAATCCCACAAAGGCCAGAAGAGATACACACACTTACATATACACAGACAGGCGCACACACACATAAATAATGCAATAAAATGGAGGCAGGATCTGACTATGTAGCTCTGACTAGCCTGGATCTCACTGGATAGACCAGGCTGGTCTGGAACTCTAAATGTAGACCAGGCTGGCCCTCAACTAAGAGACTTGCCAGCCTCTGCCTCCTTAGAATGGGGGCTGAAGACGATGCACCACCCGCCACGCTGGACTAAAACTTTAATTTGAAAGGAATTAATAGAAAATTTAGAACTCATGCGCTTGTTTAAGATTTATTTTTATTTGTATGTATATGTGATATGTGAGCGTGTGTGCGGGAGAGGGCATCAGATCCCCTCGAACTGGGGTACAGGTGGGTCATGAGCCCCTGACACAAGCCCAGGAGTTGAACCCAGGTCCTAGTACATGGCTCTTAACCAAGGAGCCATCTCTCCAGCCCTCCCACTGTGCTGTCAAAGTATCAGTGAACCGCTGCTTGAGGTGGCAAATGAGCAATTGTAGCAATGTGAACGTTAAAGGGACAGTGTACCTGTTCTGTGTGCTGTGATCTTACCGTTCCTGCACCAGTGTGCCCTGTGTGCCCAGTCTGAGCTCTAGCCTTTCAATCGTAAAGCTGTAATAATAGTAAACCAGGACTGGCAGCAGCACACCTCTGTGGTACTAGCCATTCAGGAGGCTCGAGAAGAAAGATGGCTGGCGTCCAGGAATACAAGACCAGTGTGTGACTTAAGGTAAGACTCTACAGGCCAGGGAGACAGCTCAGCAGGGAAGAGCGCTCGCGTCTGGTCCCAGCACCCACATGAAAATCCAGGTGTGGCAATGAGTGCCTATAATCCCAGCACTAGTAGGAATGGAGACTGGAGGCTTGCTGAAGCTTGTTGGCTGCAAGGCTGGAGGAAAAACATTGAGGTCCAGGTTCAATGAGAGATCCTGTCTCCAGGGGAAAAGGGGGAAAGTGGTAGAAGACCTGCTCCTCTGGCCTTTGTGTGAACACACACACACACACACACACACACACACATGAGAGGGGTGGCAAGAGAAAGAGAGAGAGAGAGAGAGAGACAGAGAGATGAGAGAGAGAGAGAGAGAGAGAGAGAGAGAGAGAGAGAGAGAGAGAGAGAGGAGAGAGAGAGAGAGAACTAATTCAAAGTCCAGCACAGACTTTTCTAGAGTCCTGCCGGGGGCCCTCTCTGCAGTAGTTAAGCCGCAGGACTGTGTTCACATTCTGGTCCAGAAGACAGGAGCACTGAACCCTTCTTTATGAGGTAGAATATTAGTGCCATTCAGCTCTTTGTATTCTTAAGCCCGTTGCGCAGAGATGGAGATATTTTGGAACGTTTAATATCATTTTATAAATGGTTTAAAAGCCCACTTTAAACACTTGATGATCAGGCATAGATGATCTCTCACCTAGCATGTACACGGCTCTGGGTTTGATCCCTGACACCGCAATAAACAAAACAAGCAAGCAATTAAATGGTTTTTCTGATGAACTCAGAACCCTGAAATTACAGCGCCTTAACCAGTGAAAAATGAATCACCGGGGTTATCGTTGGGTTGATTAGGAAAACTATTTAGATTTTTCACTAAATATTTTATTTCGCAATGATTTTTTTGGATTTACAGGAAGGTTTCAGAGAACGTTTGCGGAGTTTTGCATATGCCTCACCTACCCTCCCCCAATGGGAACACCACACAGCACAACTGTGGCACATTTATCAAAAGCAGGAAATCAACACCGGCGCAATGCAGCTAATTAAACCATAGACACTCTGTGGACTGCACTGATTTCTCCATTAATATTCCTTTTCAGCCGCGGATCCAGGCTAGAGCTGTACTTTATAATCGCTCACCGTATCTCCCTGGCCTCTCATCTCGTGGCCTTGAGCCTTCCAAAGAGCAGAAAGGGGTCTGTAATGGCGCGCATTCCTCAAGTCCTGTTCAGACGGTTGTTCTTTGGTCAGTAGGCTGAGGTGGGCTTTCACAAGAGGACTTTGGCAGTTTGACTGTAATTGGCCCCCATAATCTCATAGGGAGTGGCACTATTAGGAGGTGTGGCCTTGTTGGAGTGGGTATGACCTTGTTGGAAAAGTGTGTCACTGTGGGGGTGGACTTTGAGGTTTCCCATGCTCAGGATACCACCCAATGTCTCAGCTGACTTCCTGTTGCCTGCAAGATGTACAGTTCTCAGCTTCTTCTCCAGCGCCGTGTCTGCATGCACACTGCCATGCTCCCTGATATGATGGTAATGGACTGAACTTCTGAAACTGTAATCAAGCCACCCCAATTAAATGTTTTCCTTTGTAAGTGTTGCCATGGTCAGAGTGTCTCTTCACACCAAAACAAAAACATAAAAACAAAACAACAACAAAAAACCCTATCTAAGACAAGGATCATAGAGCCAGACACTCCCCTGATCATCTCCCATCAAGATAGTTGCCATGTTGGTATGATAACTCCCTGAGAAGATAAATGCTCAGCCTTAGGGAAGCCTGTGTCTGCCATCTTTCTCAACTGTAAAGTTATCATTTCCCCAGCCTCTACCTTGAGTTTATACCCACTAAGATAAGAAGGGGAGGAGCTGTCAAGATGGCTCAGCAGAACATTGGCTACTCTTGCAGAGGACCCAGGTTCGGTGTCCAGAACCCACAGGAGCAGCTCACATCCCCAGTTCTTATTATCCTATAATTTGATTCTTGAAGGAGGTGTGCTGATCCAGGGCAGAGACCTGGGAGTGTGCTCCATTTCACTCCGAAGAACAACTTAAAGGTACAGTCACATAAAATCTCTTTCTGGGATTGTCTTAGTTACTGTTCTATTGCTGTGAAGAGACACCATGACCAAGGTAACTCTCATAAAAGAAAACATTACATTGGGGGCTTGCTTATAGCTTCATAGGGTTAGTCCATGACCATTGTGGCAGGGTGGCAGGCAGGCAGACAGGCATGGTGCTGGAAAAGTAGCTGAGAGCTTCATGTTCTGATCTGCAATTAGAGAGGGAGGGCCCAGCATGGGCTTTTAAACCCTCTAAGCCCATCCCCAGGGACACACCTCATCCAACAAGGCCACACCCCCTAATCCTTCCCAAACAGTTCCACTAAGTAGGAACTAAGCATTCAAACATATGAGCCTAGGAGGGCCATTCTCATTCAAACCACCACAGGGATGAACTATAGCAAAAACGTGTTGAGAACATCTAATAGAGTTCCCTGTAAGAAGACCTAGATCACACACATTGAGCTTAGCACATAGAGCCATGGTACCCCAAGTACCCACTGTCTCAGCCAGCTTCCAGAGAGAACCATCTCCTGCCGGCACCAGATTGGAAGCTCTGTTTGTTTGACAATGTGCTCAAATTGTTATTAGAGAGAGAAAACAAAATAATTGAGTATGTTTCCTTCTTGGAATCCCACAAAGAAACGTATCCTTAGCAGATGTCTTTCTGCTTTCTGGCTCCAAGGCAAGAATGGTCTGTGTTGGTGTGGTTTAAAGAAAACGCACTACATTTGCACAATGGAGTACTACTCAATGGTAAAAAACAATGACGCCTTGAAATTTACAGGCAAATGGATGGAACTAGAAAAAAACCATCCTGAGTGAGGTAACCCAGACCCAGAAAGACAAGTATGAACCTTCATCTAGCAACTGATGGAAATGGATACAGAGATCCACAGCTAAGCACTGGACCGAACTACCAGAGTCCAGTCAAAGAGAAATAGAAGAGATAATATGAGCAAAGGGGTCAAGACGGTGATGGGAAAATCCACAGAAATAGCTAATCTGAGCTAGTGGGTGCTCACTGACTCCAGACTAAGAGCGGGGGAACCTGTGTAGGACCAGACTAGGCCTTCTGAATGTGGGTGACAGTTGCATGGCTTGGACAGTCTGTGGGGCCACTGGTAATAGTCCCTAGTACATGAACTGGCTTTTGGAGCCCATTTTCTATGGAGGGATACCTTGCTCACCCTAGATACATGGGGGAGGGCCTTGATCCTGCCTCAGAGTGATGTGCCAGACCTTTTGACTCCCTATGGGAAACCTTACCCTCTCTGAGTAGGTAGGGTGGGGTGGGGGGAACGTAGGGGGAGCGGGAGGAGGGAAGAAAGTGGGAATTGGGATTGGTATGTAAAATGAGAAAAGATTTTTAAAAAATAGAGTGTAAAATAAGATTTAGCACCTTAAGCCTCTTAAGTATTCAGTTTCATCATCTTTACATGGTTGAATAACAGACCTCCATTTTTGTTTAGAAAACAGAATCTCGAATTCTTGAACAGTATCCATGTCTCTAGCAGCTTGCAATCACCACTTGACTTGTTTCCATGAATTTTGATTACTTCCGATGTCTCACCTAAGTGGAATCATCTCTCTACACAGTCCTAGTCATTCTGGAACTCACTATGTGGAACAGGCTGGCCTTGAACTCAGAGTACGCCTGATGCTGCCTCCTGAGTGCTGAGATTAAAGGCTTGTGTCACCACACACACACACTCTCTCTCTCTCTCTCTCTCTCTCTCTCTTTCTCTCTCTCTCTCTCACACACACACACATATACACACACACACTAAAAAAATAAAAAACAGCGGTATCAATATAGCAATTGCATTATGTATATAACTGTATTATGCATCGGCAACTGCTTTAGTATGTCAAGGTATTATTCACTGGATTTAGAAGCTAGATGGTTTAGAAGTTGATTACTTCCTGGGCTTCTGTACCACAGGGGTTTTGTCATCAAAGTGGAAGCCAGAATGTCAAGGTTTCTCTGCTTCCTCTAATTAAAGCACACCTTGGGGTCATCAGTTCAGCATACACTGGGAAACATTAGATTTGAAAACAGCAGCCTGGGCTTCAAAGGACTCATGACGTGTCTATAGGATGTCTCATTCAAAGTCAAGCCATGAAGTGACGCCTCCTTGGGGGAGGGGGCCCAAGATTGTCAGTATCTGGACGCCCTGGCACTGACCTGGACATCAAGCCCTGAATGAAGCCGGATGCTACCTAGATGTGGGTGGGGATGGGTTGATTCTCATCCAGTCAGTTGCAAGGTCACTTAACTAAAGACATCAGCTAGAAGTGGTTGCGATCAATATCGCTGTACTCAATATTACAGAAATCTCTCAGTGACTCTAGCTACTTGGAAGGCTTCCCCAGAGAGTACTTGTGACCACTAAAATACCATGTGCAGGTGAGGTGGTGGAGGTCAGAGGCCAATTCATGGGACTCAGTTCTTTCTGTCCTTCACTCCACGTGGGTTCCTAGGAACAGACTCAGGTCGAGAGTCCCAGACCTGAGGAGACAGGGAACTGAGCACCAGGGTTCCCAGCTCTCTGCTTCCTGACTGTGAATGCGACATGACCCCCCATTTCTCCAGCCATTGTGACCACCCTTGAGCCAGGAACCCAAATAAATCTTCTCTCCCTCCAGGTCGCTTTCGTCAGGGTATTTTATCGTGACAAAGTAATCCACACACCCTCCAGACAGCGCCATTCCGTTCAAGCCAACTGCTCGAACACAGGAGCCAGTGAGGGACTCTTCTGGGGGCAAGGTCTAGCTAAGAACACTGCACATGTGCTGCTGTGATGACTAACCCACGCAAGGCCTTCTGGGAGAGCCAAGAGGTATCTAAAAGGGGAGGCAGGAGGGATTGCTCGCACAAGCCTGCTGTCCCAGCTCTTTTGAGGGCTGATGCAGGAAATTGCAAGCTTGAGACCTTGAAGAGAGGGAGGGAGGGAGGAAAGGTGGGCGAGAGGAAGAAAGGGAGAATGAATGTTGCCACTAAAGGAATTTTCCTCTGAAGTCTTAAAATAGCTGATAAAGTAGAATTTTCAAATTATTAATCTAAGACCTGTGATGATCAGAAACCATCCTGGCACAACTTCAAAGCCCTCCGTGGTATTGAAGCACGCGTGTAGCTGTCGGTGGCCAGCCTGCCTCACCGGATTCAGAGGACCTCTGACCCACATTCATCACCACACAAACACACTACTCGGGAGGATTTCATGACTCTGGTTCTAGTTCATTATTTGCAATATAACATCTCACTTTGTTAGACCAGCTAAGAAATGCAGCCAGTTAGTCACAGTAACCACTGCTTATCTCGTTTTTTTATTTGATTCTATTACAACATAGATTATGGTCGTCTAGGAGCCACAGGATTTATGGGGGAGCCAGTCTGAGCATCTTTCTTCTACAGCAACTACAAAGATTGGAGTCTGACTGCAGAGACCTGGACACAGAGCAAAACCAAACCAAGTGCGGTGACGTGCTCCTGGAAGAAAGAGCGACTACAGCGCCAGGTGCTCCTAGGCTGCTTTTAAAGATCTTGAAATTGAACAATTCTCTTTCTCAGAGGACTTGTGCGTGTCCTTGGACAACTTCCTCCACCAAATAAAATCAAGATGAATGAATCTGACCCTGACGTGACTGTCTGTGTCTCTTAATGAAGACAATAAACCTGACCGAGATGAGGGACACTGTGTGCGTAGCGTGCTGGTGCGGACGGGTGGTGTGGAGTGACATTGGGTTTGAGTATTTTATTTTTATTTTTTTTATTTTTTGTTTTTTTCGAGACAGGGTTTCTCTGTGGCTTTGGAGCCTGTCCTGGAACTAGCTCTGTAGACCAGGCTGGTCTCGAACTCACAGAGATCCGCCTGCCTCTGCCTCCCGAGTGCTGGGATTAAGACCGTGCGCCACCATCGCCTGGCTTGGGTTTGAGTATTATCCCTGTTAATCTAAAACCCTTTGCTTTTCAAGCAAAGAAATCCCCGGCTGGAAAAGGCCCTGGAGAAACTAGAGAAGAAAGTTCTGCCTGAAGTTGGAAAAACCTGAGTCAAGTTCTGATTCCAAGGTTTACCTTCTTGAGAGCCTGGGCCTGGGGAGATGATTCAATCCGTGCACACCAAGAAGGAGACCTGCATCTACGCGTGATAGCGTGTAATCCTCAGGAAGGGAGACACGTATGGGTCATTAGGACTTGCTGGCTGGAAAGCCTAGACTATCAATGAATTCCAGGCCAATAAGAGACTCTGTCTCCTAAAACAAGTGACTAGTTCCTGAGGAATGACCTCTGGCCTCCTCGTACACATGTACATCTACATACGACACACCGCATCCAAGTTCATTCTCACACAGCCCTCCCCTTCTTCTCCTCTTAAAAATGACCCCTGCAAGGTCATCCGCTGCTGTTTCCTGCTGAGTCAGAAAGCAGCCTCTTTAACTTCTCTTCCCCGCCTAATAAAGGATCTCTCAGGGAAAACAAGTGTTTGGGCGTAGTTTGTGTCTAGTCCAGGAGGAAGCACCCACTGTGTGAGGGTCTCCTTCAGGGGTCCTCACTGCAACCGAGACTCCACCTTCATTATTGTCTTTTCCCGGCCTCTTCAGGAGGACACCCACCAGGCTTCACATAGCTCCTCTAACACCCTTCATAGCATTTATTAGACCACACACACACACACACACACACACACACACACACACACCTATTCATTTGCAATGTGAAGGTCACAAGCCCTAGTTACATTACTAGGACCTACAAGGGACAGGGCGCTGAATTCACAGGCGTGCGATGTATGTCTACAGAATGGATGTTCTTTGAACATGCAACCACAAGCTCATTTAGCATATTCGCTGCTGGGAAGTTTCACCCCAACTAGTTCCTGACCCTACTAAGAAAACCCTGCCCTTGGAGTACGACAGCAGGCAGTTTCCCAGCTGCCTCCAACATACTCAACTTCAGGGACTCTGAGCCCGCTACATGATGCGAAGCCTCAGCTTCTCTCTCCACGACCCCTTCAGTCCTGGGTTTCTACCATAACCAAAGCTGTACCTTCACCAATATCCTCTCTGGCCTGTCTCCAGGGACTCCAACACTTCCACGTAGTGCCAGGCCTCCCCGGCTCTCCATGATCTCTTCTGTGTGCTAACCTAGTACCACATGAGAGACTTTTACCATTATCCAGTTTAACTGCAAACTTGAGATGTGGTCTTGGTCCCCACTGTCTGTTGACCCTGAGGAAACACTTCTCAGAAGATTCCACCTCAGTGATGCTGCTCTCTTCTTAATCCATTGTCCCAGCAAAGAACAGAAGGTAGCACTTCCATTGGCTTTAATAGAGAAATCACAAGTTCCAGTAGAGTCTTTGCTTCCCCCTGAAGCTTTCAAGCCAGGCCTCCATTGTCCACATTGCTTTCAGCATGCTTCTCTTCCACGATTCCCCAGAACATCCCCCAATCTCGGAGAACTCAACAGTTTATCCAGCGCAAGGCTCCGAAACCCTTCCACAATTTTCCCCAAAAAGCACCGTAGTCAGGCCTGTCACACAGCATCTCACTCTCGGGTACCGATTTCTGTCCTACTTTTCTTCTCTTTTGCTGGAATAAACATTGACTAAAACCCTTTTGGGGAGAAAAGAGGCTATTTTAGCCCTTAGGGTACAGTCAGTCATCAAGAGACACCAAGGCGGGATTCCAGGAAGGAACCCGAGGCCGGGACCAAAACAGACCATGTTGCTTGCTGCCTTGCTCCCTAGGGTTTACCTAGCTACCTTTCTTCTATATCCCGGTCCACCTGTCTGGAGAAGGTACCACACACAGTGCACCGGCCCCTCCTGCAGCAGTTAGCAATCAAGAAAATGTCCTATAGACCTGCGCACAGGCCAATCAGACGGAAGCAATCCCTCGGCTGAGACTCTATCTTCTCAGGTGAGCCTAGGTTTGAACATGATCGCTGCCATCTATGCTGGAAATTAGAACCAGCAGAAGGGAAGTGGGAAGGGGTACCCTTAACTCACTTCCAACCCAAAGGACTGGGGAGTCATTTAACAATGGTAACTTTTTTTTTTAACTGACCCAATTCAATGTTTACCATTAGATAAATGACACTTGAGATAGACAGTACAGGGCGACAATAGGGGTTTTCCCTTTGCATATTTGGATGTTAGAAATCACCCCCATTAGAAATACTTAGAATCAACGAGACTCGGCTATTGGACTGACAGCAGCGACCAGAGCTACAGCACACATGCCATTCTGCAGACATTTCTGCATTTCCCGGGAACTGCCTAATAACCAGCCATGGAGCTAAAGAGAAGCATCTACGAGTTGTCACCTAGAAGTCAGTGCCCTCCTTCGAGGTAGAACAGAGGGTGGCCCTGCCCAGGCTTAGCCGCATCAACTCTCTGGAACTGTGACGGCGTCTTAATTTAGGAAAAGGCTTTTCAGATTAAGCTAAAGATCCTAAGAGGAGCATTATCCAGGTGGGCCCTGAATTTAATGACAAGTGTCCTTGCAGGAGAGAGGCAGAGGAGGGATGTGGGGCAGAAAGGAGAAAGACCGATGCAAAGGAGAAGGGGGGGGGGTCAGAGGCCGGAGTGGTTCATCAGCCAAGCCTAGGCTGTGACTGGCCACCACAAACCAGGAGAGGCTGGAACAGGAAGGGGAGCCCCGCTAAACATTAGACTTCTAGCTTCCAGAACTACTTTTTAAAAACAACAATAAAAAATCCGGGTGGTCTTAAAACCCTAAGTTTGCAATATTTCATCGTAGGAGCCACAGGACCCTAACCCATCCTCTTGCCACCTTCCGGGAAAGATGATTGTCTAGTTGGGGCAGCGGTGTGCACCTTTAATCCAGCCCTATGTGTCGGTACTCAGGCATCTGGACTGGCCTGCCCTTGGGGTTCTGACAGGAGGCATCCTCAGCTGCAGCCACTAAGAGCACCTGCTGGGCACATTCACTACAGTTCTACAGTTCCCTTTTAAAAGGGCCCTGCCTACCTCCTCTCTCTCTCTCTCTCTCTCTCTCTCTCTCTCTCTCTCTCTCTCTCTATCTCTCTCTCTCTCCCTCTGCCTCTCTCTTCTCTTCTGCTTCTCCTGTCCCCAGAGGCAGGTTTCCCCCCTCCCCTTCCCCGCATTTCCTATTTCCCTAATAAGAGCTCCTCCATGTGAACTCGGTGGCATGGGCGTCTTTCTCTCGCAAGAAAGATTTTTTTTTTTTTTAATTACAACACTCGACCTATAGGCAGGTGAGTTGGAGGCCAGCCCCTTTATACTGTGATCTAGGCCAGGCAGGCCTACATAGTAAGACTCCTGTCTCAAAAATAAGAACATAATTTTTTAAATTAAAAAGATGATTATTTATAGGGTACATAGCATCATCTGCCTCAACTGGCCAAGGACATAATGGGGCCGGTATAAACAAAGGCTACAGCGTCTCCCACATAAAAGTTGCCAGTGGCTGACAGGCAGAAGTATTGATCCACCTCTAAGGGTGAGTTACCCAGTCTCTACTGAAAGTACCCAGGAGAATGGGAGTGTATAGATTTTTACATCTCAGGCCCATTTCAACCAGAGCTATGCTCAAGGTCAAACAACTTAAAAACCCACAGACAGTCTTGGGTTCAAAGAATTGATTTTACTGGTACTCCAATAATAAAACAAAAAGAAAACTATTTATTATCCCGTGACATTCCACCTACTTCTCACCAGGCTGGGGAATCAGACCTTTCAAACTCTTCCTGTTTTCTTGCTGTGAAAGTGTTGATATCACAGAAGGGGGGGGTCAGAATAAAAAGGGGACTCTTAGAAAGCCAAGGAGACATTGTCCTCTCTCTGAGAGGACACAGAGAGAAAGATTTTGTTTCGCAATATATTGTTCTGACAGTCGCATTGCGCATGGAGCCTGTTGTCCTGTCTCCTGTGGGAACATGCAGAAAAACTCAGCCTTATCTGTGGATGCACAGGCTTTTCTCAGTGGTTTGGAGGAGCATCTTCTCTCCTGGGTGTTTGGGGGACAAGCAGAGGTGGGAGTAAGGAAATGAATAAAGAATGGATTTTAGAAACCTTAGAGGAATCTCCCAAGTGGTGGACAAACTACTTAGCGCAAAAGCTGGAACATGAACGGTGGCCGCCCTGACTAAAGGTCAGAGAGTTCAGGTCTATTCTTGCTCCTTCGAGGTTATTGACTAGACACTTGACTTAGGGTGTGGCTACTAACAAGACGTCCTGACCTAGAGTGTGGTTCCTTGGTGTTTTGGGTATTAAGACGGCCCACGGAGGTGGATCCGTTCCACCTTGACCGAAAGTCAGAGAACTCAGTCCTACTCATGCTCCTTCAAAGACGTGACAGGAGCTTAGACCCAGGGAGTGACTGCTTACAGGATGCTTGGTCTGAGGTGTGGTCGCTGCATGTCCTGCCTAACCGCCAGAATACTTAACTCAGGGTATAATTGCTTGATACTTCAGATATTGAAGAGGTAATTGCTGGTTATTCTTTGTATCATGTTGAAGCAGTCTTTGGCCTTCTTCCCTCTCTTTTTGGATTGGAGTATATAAGCATATGGAAAATGAACATGCGTGAATTCAGTATTCACTGAATTGCCCTCACAATTCTATTCTGTGCCTTTGTATCTCTGTTCCTTCTGCCTAATTTCTAGTTTACACGCCCCTACCCTGGAGCATGGGAACCCCGTGGAGGCTGGACCCCGGTAGATGTCGCCCCATCGTGGGGTCATGACAATGAACAAGCAGAATGACATAAATATGTCATTTATCCTATAAACAGTCCTCAGGGTCAAGTGTTTTTGTTCCCACTTACAGATGGGTCGCGTGAGCTTCTAAGAAGTCACATGATTTGAAGTTGCAGTAAAACATGAACACAAAATTTGTGTGTTTTCTAACGGATTGCCCCTTTCCTCAAAGTCACATGGACACAGAGATATAAAGGGTATGGGTCACCTCCCTCAGGAGGGGAAAAGGAGCAAGTCAGGAGATGGGGAGTGTTGTGGTTTGAGCATCCCACAAGGGTCTGTGAGATGGTGTTATCAGGGGATAATGGAAAGCTGCCACAACTGGTCCCATGTGGAACAGGTCTTTTGAATAGCTTCTAGACTCACTAATAGAAAATGAATCCACAGCTCAAAACCTCATAACAAAAAAATCCCCAGGCCCAGTTGTTTTGTTGGGAAAAAATGTCCAAAACATGTCTTATAAATTTATCAATTTTTCTACAAATCCCTCCAATAAGTAGAAAAGGAAATCTTCCCCAATTTGTTTTCTTCCATTGTCATTTCCAACTAAGATGGCACAAAATAAGAAAATGGCAAACCAGTATCCATATGAATTCTAGGTTCAAAATCCCTACCGAAGTATTGACAAGTGAAGCCCGATATGATGTAATCCCAGCACTTGGAAGATTAAGACAAAAGGACCACATGATTGAGACTAGCAAGGCTAAACGGTGAGTTTGATGCTACCCTAGGCTTCCTAGCTAGACTTTGCTCCCGACAAAGAAAAAAGGGGGAGGGAAAGGAAAGAAAGAGAAAAAGAGAAAGAATTTATCAATAGAAAAGAAAATTAGACACTGTGATATTGTAGTTTATTTCAGGGTTGGTGCAAGGTTGGCTCAATATCCAAAACTAAATCAATATAAGTCATCCTAATTAACAGACTGATAGAGAAAATCTATGTGATCAAATCAGTTTAGAAAAGACATTTGGCAGCTGGGCGACGGTGGCGCACGCCTTTAATCCCAGCACTCGGGAGGCAGAGGCAGGCGGATCTCTATGAGTTCGAGACCAGCCTGGTCTACAGAGCTCCAAAGCCACAGAGAAACCCTGTCTCGGAAAAAAAAAAAATT
>NW_026067956.1:1036380-1140470 GCF_014885135.2 Alexandromys fortis
AAAAAAAAAAAAAAAAAAAAAAGACATTTGGCAAAATGCAGTACCCCCTCACAATTTTAGAAGTACTCAGAAAAATAAATATGGGGAGCGGTTTCCTCAATTCGATAAAGATCTGCAGAAGAGAAAGCCCCAAAGTAAACATTATCCTTATATTTTTGGTTGAGCCTAGCCTTTAACAGCTGAGCCATCTCCGCAGCCTGTAAACATTATCCTTAATGATAAAGCATATCTATAAATGTTATTGCCTTAGAGTTTGGAAAAAAGCCACAAGGGCTACACTCTCCACTCGTATTCAGAATGGTTCTAGAAACTCTACCCAGTGCACTATGGTAAGAAAAGGAAATAAGTCACATAGATCAGAAAGGAAGAGATAAAATGATCTCTCTTTGCAGACGGCATGACTGACTACACAAAGGATATGTTTGAAGAAATATATGAAGAAACAGTAAGTGAGTTTGGCCGGGTAATAAGTCATGCCATAAACATCTAAGGATAAACTGCACTTTTACACCATGGGAATGCACACGTGAACATTAAATCAAACATGCAGTACTATTTACATCACTCAAAAGTGAAATCGTGAGGCTGGAGCGGCAGTGGCTCGGTGGTCAAGCACGCTTGCTGCTCTTTCAGAGGTCTTGAGTTCGGTTCCCAGTAGCCTTCTGGCATTGGCTCAAACAAGTACACAAATACATGGACAGAAACATAAATATTTAATAAAATGAAAGATTAAATACAGTCCAATTGAATGTATGGAAGAATGTGCTAAAGTTTTCAAGACACCGAGAAGAGGAAAGAAGGCATAAAGAAATTGAGATGCAAGCCATGTTCCTGCACTGAGACAACAATGAAAGGACCAGGTCTCTGCAAACAGAAGGATAGCTGCAATCTCCACCAACTTCCAGCAAGACGATTCACCGCCACCAACAGTGCTAGGGAAATCTACGTGGAAAAGCAAAGAAATGGCCATGCTGAAAAACAAGAATAAGTTGGGGAGGAAGTAGACCGATATGTAGTTATGCTGATCGACCCTGTGTGTGCAGTACCTGATAAAGGGATAGACACACAGAACAAGCGACGTAGAAACCATTCAGGGCTGCTGAATCCTGACGCAATCATGGCACTAGGGAGGCCGAAGAGAGGGGATTAAGGCCCCTGACTTATGGAGTAAGAGTCTGCCCCAGAAGTTCAAAATCAACCAGCCAACCAAACACCAGAAACAAACCCATACACAATTGATATTTAATAAAACTGTGAGTGAAATATGATGGACATGGATATGTCCGTGGGTTGGAGCTATTGACAGCCATAGGTTAAGGCTCATAAAAACTGACCTTGGCCTCATAGCTTATGCAAATGTGTTCCCAACAGATCTCAAACTTCTGTGTAAGGCAGGAAACCATAAAACCCTTCAGAACCATGGGAAAATGTCCAGACTCCAGACAATGAGCTCCAGACAATGAGACACCGGCGTCACAAAAGAGAAATTATAAGTTCTATTTCAGTGAAGCCAAAAACATTTGCTCTGCGGAAGACCCAATTTAAAGGAAAAATAGATAGGGGGAAATGTCTGTGAGCAAACTGTCAAAGGACTAATCTAAAATACACAAATAATAGCAAACTCAAAAGAACACAATACCCAAACGATCCAACAGTTCGTGGACAAAAGGCATTTTATGTACATATATACCTATGCATGTGCATATATGTGTTTACATATACACAAACAATATGTTCATACATGTACACAGTATTGCACTGTGCATGTTTTTGTGTTGTACAGATTTATATATTTATGCACATATTTACACGTGTGCTTATATCATGCACATGCATGTATTTCTATGCATATATTCATATGTGCACATATTTATATAATGCCATATGCATGTATTTGCCACATATGGGAATTAAAAAGACAACAAAAATTATCAACCATTAGGGAAATGCTAAATAAAATCACATTAAGATTATCATCGTGCGCTTATTAAAATGACTAAAATTTTTTGAATTGTTATACAGCTGGAGAGACGGCTCAGTGGTTAAGAGCACTCGCTACCAGACTTTTGGTTCCCAGCATCCAACAAATCACAGCTGCCTATAACTCCAGATTTAGGGGATCCAACAGCCTTTTCTGGCCTCTGCAGGCACGACATGCGTGTGGTGCATAGATTCACGTGCAAGCAAATACCATACACATAAAATAAATAACTTTAAAAATGCCTACAATTTGAACACAAAACGTCCCCCACAATTTTAGGTGTTGAAGGTTTGGCCCCCAGCTTGTGGGGCTACTGGGGAGGTGATGGGTCTCTCTCTTCCTCCCCTCCCACACTCCTCCCCTCCCACACTCCTCCCCTCCCACCCTCTCCTTGTCCTTCCAGGATGCCATGAGTCGAGCAGTCTCTGCCGCGTATTTCCACTGCCCTGATAACTCTGCCTCAGACCCAGAGCAATGGACCCACATGACCTTAGAGTGAAACCAGGAGCCCAAATAAATCATGTCTCTCGGGTGCTCGTCACAGCCATAAAAACAGAGCGGCACACCAAATGCTGGCAACAGGGCACAGAAGCCAGATCACTTGGACAATGCCGCTGGGAGTAGAAGTCAACGCAGCTACCCTAGAAGATGGCGTGGCAGTTTCTGAAAGCTCTAAACATTGAGTCACCATCCAACCCAGTGGCTTCACCCTGGGTCATTATCTAAGGGAAATAAAAGCACAGCCTCTTGCAAAACTCTGCCTAGGAATCTCTAGAACTGCCTTATTTGTAACAGCGCAAATCTTTAAATACCTCAGATGTCTTTCAGCAGACAAATGGTCAAACGCACTGTGGCAATCCAAACAATGCAGTAAGCAGCAAGTTCTGGTGACTGTTGGTAAGAACCTGGATGACCATTAGAGAATTATGTTTGTGAAAAAAGCTAAACTCAATGGGCTTCATGCCACACGATCCACTTAAACAATGTTCTTACAATGGTAAACGTATGTAAGTGGAGACAAGATTAGTGAGGACCGGTCTGGCTCTAAAAGGGCTACATAAAGGGTATTCGTGGGGCTCCTGAGCTGGCTCAGTGTCTTAAGGCTCGACGATTCGAGTGCCATCCCTAATACCCGCATGGTGGGGGGAGCAAACAGACTTCTGCAAGTTGTCATCGGACACCCTCATGTACAATGTGACATGCATGTGCCCACACACAAACACAAAATGATGAATACATGTAAAATTTTAAAGAGAGCTTTACGTGATGTATGACATTCTCAAAAAATTAATAAAAAAATATTTTCTTAATTTTTTTTTCTTTTTAAGAAAGGATCCTTCTATGTAGTTCTGGCTATCCTGGAACTCACTCTGTAGACCAGGCCAGCCTCGAACTCACAGAGATCTGCCTGCCTCTGCTTCCTGATTGCGGGGATTAAAGGCATGAGCCACGAAATTTGTCTAAAAATATGTTGTTAAAACAGAGCTCTGTATAGAATGGCTGGGGAGATGGCTCCGCAGGTAAAGTGCTTGCCATGCAGGCGTGAAATACTGAGTTTGGAACCCTTCTGGCCTCTAAGGGCACCCAGGAATGCACATGGTAATCATACATCCATACAGACACCAACACACGAGAGAGAGAGAGAGAGAGAGAGAGAGAGAGAGAGAGAGAGAGAGAGAGAGAGAGAGAGAGGGGGGGGGGGAGACAGAAACTCTTATAGGAATAGAAATGTCCTGTGCCCTGCTATATCAATGATTATATCCTGGTTGCTAAAATAGTTTTATACAGGAAACATGTTATTTCTCTATATTATTTACAATTGCCTGTGAATCTAAAATTACATCAAAATGAGAAGGAAAAATACAGTGGAAACACATAATACAAGAAAAGAAGCCAACAATTAGAACTATACAAAAATACAGGCAAAGACCACAAAGGAAAGCAGATTTTGAGTTGAATCATAGAGAATTAATTTTTGTAAAATATGAAACTGTTATTATTTATTCCTTTTATTCAATAATCTGTCTACAGCGTTAGGACAGCATTGTGCTAAATGAGTCAATACTTCTTGCCTTTACATGCAAGGATTTTAGTCCTTATTGGGAGGACAGCAAAAATGACACCCAAGATAATGCGTTCATCAGTGAGTCATCTAAAGCCCTCAGCCCCCACTGCTGCCAAAGCTCCATGACACCTCTCCCCTCTGCCTCACCACATTGTTAAATGAGGTTGAAAATAGCAAGATGTCTCCAACCTACGAATCCACCGTAAAGCCAAGGCCATATATGGTTTTAATGTAGTCTCCACTTCAGGGTTTGCTTGGCCAGGCAGGATTGACCAGAGTAAGGAATTATTCAGCTTGGGCTCTGGGCTGAGTTACGTTTCTCTCACACTTATACACTAAAACCACGCCCTCCAGCATCTCGGGATGGGACCCTCATTAGAGTCTTTGCAGAGGTAACGAATGTAGAATGATGTCCTGGGAATGTCTGCTAGTCCAACAGGACCAGATTCGAGTTAAAAAAAAAAAAAAAGAGCCAGGCGGTGGTGGCGCACGCCTATAATCCCAGTGCTTGGGAGGCAGAGGCACGCGGATCTCTGTGAGTTCGAGACCAGCCTGGGCTACAAGAGCTAGGGCCAGGACAGGCTCCAAAGCTACAGCTCCTTGAGCCTGCCAACTATAAAGTCTTCAGGTTAGATAGTTGGCGACTAGAAGCCAACAAAGGGAATCTCAGGAACCTGACACAGGACATAACCTGGAATGGGAATCCAGCCACACTGGGGTACAAACCAGTGCCTGACAGACCCTAGCTTTCTGCCTTGGAAACTGACTTCTGCTTCTGAACCTTAGGTTCTTCCAGAATTAGGGGAAGACTCTGCCCCTCAAGTAATCTAAGTCATGTGGATTTTAGCTTCTTTACCTTATCACAATGATTGTGTGTTCCCAGGTAGATTGACATCCTTTTCCTTTGTAGAGTCCTGAGTCCTCTTACATGTCTTCACATTTTCATGTGTTTTTAAATTTGCATGTATGCATATTGTGTGTGCCTGCTTGTCTGTATATGCATCATGTATATGCAATACCTTCAGAGGCTAGCAGGATCATAAGACCCCCCCAGAACTAAGATCATTGTCATCTGACACATGTGGGTGCTGGGACTTGAACCCAGGTCTTCTGCAAGAGTAGAAAATGCTCTTAATTGCTGAGCCATACCTCTAGCTTTTCATCTGAGCTTTGACTTAACTGATAGTCAGCGATTATAGGGAGGGCAAATAGGACCTCACTTTATAAAGAGTACACGTCTAAATGATTGGGATGAGACGCATAGGCATCGGGGAGGGAAGACTAGAATCTAGGCTTCTGCCTTTTTCTAATTGCGAAGTTGCACATTACCACTGTTGAACAAGGCTGCCCCAATATAGACAAGGGTTTCTATCTTTGGATGAAGAAAGAGGAAGGAAGAGAAGAGAGTGCCATGAGATACTAGGAGCTACAAAGAGCGCTGCAAGTATTTGTATTTGACCTAGTAATTCGTCTTTGGGGAGGGACCTCCGAGGAAATCGAAAGAAAGAAACCTGACTTGTACAGAGAGCTTCACAATGGTTTCACACAGAGAATAAGTCAAACATTGCCCTGATCGTGTGCCATCCCAAACTAGGGACCTGGCAAAGGACCTGAGAATAGATCAGTACACTGGATGTCTTTCTTAGACAATGTTCTATTGCTGGGAGGAGATGCCGAGATCGTGGCAACTCTTATAAAGGAAGGCATATAACTGGGGCTTGCGTCCATGTTAAGAGATTTAGTCCATTATCATTATGGCAGGAGGCATGATAGCATGCAGACAGGGCACTGGAGAAGTCGTCTGAGAATTCTATATCTGGATCTGAAGGCAGTAGCAGGAAGAGAGAGACTCTGGGCCTGGCTTGAGCATTTGAAATCTCAAAGTCCATCCCCAGTGACATACTTGCTCCAAGGCCACACCTGCTTCAACAAGCCCACACCCCCTAATAGTACCACTTTCTAGTGACCAAGCATTCAGATCTATGAGTCTATGGGGCCATTCTTAATCAAGCCACCACATTTTACTCCCTGGTCCCTCTAGACTGCAGCCACATTATAAGGCAAAGGTGTATTCAATTCAACTTCAAAAGTCCCATAGTCTATAACAGTTTCAACACTGTTTAAAAGTCCAAAGAGCAAAGTCTTTTCTGAGACTCATGCAATCTCTTAACTCTAATCCTCTGTAAAAATCAAAAATCAGATCACATGATTCCAACATATAGTGGCACAGAATATACATTACATTTCCAAAAGGGAGGAAAGGGAACACAGCCAGGGAATCCTGGACCAAAGCAAGACTAACTCCAGCGGGGCAAACTCCAAACTCTGCATCTCCCTGTCTGATGTCAAATGCTCTTCAGATCTTCTTGGGCCAGTTACACTTCCTTTTATCAGTCCTCCTTGGCGGGTACCCCACGACTCTGGCATCTCTAACATCTCGGGATCTCTCAAGCAATCCAGGCTCCACCTCTACAGCCTCACACAATGGCCTCTCTGGGGCTCCATGCAGGGACAAACCACCACACAGAACCTCTCTGAGGCTACAGATAATATCAGAACATGGAAATGTGTTTGAAAGAATGACAGGTATAAAAGTCAGACTCATCATAGTGGCTGCACCTATCCAAATACCATCTTTTCCTGTTTACATTTTCAGGGTCTTATTCTTTTAATTTATTATTTTCCCTCCTCCACTCCCTGTGTATGTGCATGTTTGCAGGTGTCCACTGAGAAGAGAATAGGATCCCATGAATTCTGAGGTGCAGACAGTTGTGAGCTGTACAACACGGGTGCTGGGAACCGAACTTGGGTCCTCTGGAAGAGCAGCAGCCTCTCTCAATCAGTAAGCCAGCTCTCGGGCCATGATTCCCAAAACCTAAATTCTAGACTGAGTATCTCCGCCCTCCAAAAAAAAATCTGAAGAGAATGCATTTACACAAAATGGCTAAGTTAAGAGAAGAGTAAGAATTTTTCCAGACTTGCCCCTTACACAGAAATAATCAGCATGAGAACCTGAGGTCTGAGTTTGAATTCTCTTGGCTGAGTTATAGCCAAGTTTTCCAAGCTAGCTCAGACCCAAGAGTTGAAGACTCCATTTCTTCACATGCAAAATGAGGACACCCGTCCAGCTGATGGATCTGATGTGTAAAAACGTGGGGAATGTACTTGGCACTGGAGAAGAATGTACAGTCCCCAGCCCAGCCCTGCCTTTTCCCATTTCATCTTCCATGAGTCCTAATCCAGTTTCCAATGCTTTACTCCTATTCCAAGTGACACTTTTGCTTCAGCAAAGGGAAAGAGACCATGGGCTGAATGGGATATGTGGTGGTTTGAAAGAAAATGGCTCCTGAAGGGAGTGGCACCATTAGGAGGTGTGGTCTTGTTGAAGTAGATATTACTTCATTGGAGGAAGTCTAGGGGTGGGCTTTGAGGTCTCTTTTGTTCAAGCTTTGCTCAGCATGACACTCAGTCTACTTCCTGTTACCTGCATATAAATATATATAATAGATATGCATATCATATACATATCAACATGTGGCAGCCCATTCTCCAGCACCATGTCTGCCTGCATGCTACCATGCTCCCTGCCATGATAATAATGAACTAAACCTCTGAAACAGCAAGCCACTACCTCAATTAAATGTTTTCCTTTTTAAGAGTTGCTGTGGTCATGGTGTCTCTTCACAGCAATAGAAACCCAAAAACACCAGTTTTTGCCTCTAATCCTATGAATGCCCCCACTTAAAGAGACCCATAGTCTAAAGCTAGGAGGAAATTCTACTCCTTGTTCACACTTAACCTTGCTTAGAGTATAACTTACCATGTACCTTCCCAACCTTCCTGCCCTAAATAACACAGCCCTCTATCACACATCTGGAAAATCAGACCAGGAAAGCAAGGATCGTGCTATTCTAGCCTGGACAGGCCTGGGGCATGTCATCAGCAAGGCTGGGCAGGCATTATCATAGTAGTCAACTTGGATTCCTAGAGTCTACGACAGGAAGAAGGGAAAGGACTGTCACCTAAGTCACCCTTGCTGGCTGTGGTAGTCAAACTTTTATGGACACGTGCAACATCCAACACCCCGCACAAAACCCACTGGGTTCTTTCTTCCCAGCCACAGCCTTCATTCGGCTTCGTGTCTTGGAACCTTCTGAGTCCTTCCCTGCAAGCTTCCGTAGAGACTATATACAGCTTCTCCCGACTGACCTTCGCCTCTCTCTAAGGTTAGCCTTCCCCCTCCTGCCTCACCTTCCCCTAAATCTCACGGGCTCATCTTCCAGCTTTTAGTTCCAGCTAGCCTCCCCTTCTCTTCCAAAGCCACCGCCCTTTCCCTTTCTACTCTCTTCCCCCTGTGCACACTAAGCTAAGCTCCCTGCTCAAGGCCAAGATTATTCTCAGAAGGCACTGGCAGCACCGCTCCTCCCCAAGCCTGTGTGCCCCCCCCTTTCATTACCCACTGGCCTTTTCCCTCCCCTCAAGTCCCTGACCCATTCCCTACCCTCCTCCTCCTGGACTGAGAAGGTTCAAGAAAGCAGGAAGGCTTCGGGAGGCCAGGTAAGGGGTACCTCCTGTGTGGAAAGCTTCTTTCAAAACACATTAGAAATAAGGACCCATGGGGCTTTTTTATTTTGAAAGCCGACTTAGAGGATTTGTTCCAAGACTCATTTTCATTTAAAAATGTGTAGTGTGTTAGCTTGAGGCTCTTTCAGAACACAAAGCAAACACAAACCACATCTTAGGAGCCAAGCATCCCATTTGTGCAGGTTTGACCTCATCCTCGGGATAAACACTTAATGAAATATTTCTGTACCTCTCTCTCTTTATACCAGAGATGACTGGGCACTGGCCACCAGCAGCGCCAAGGCCCTCAGGGATAATGGCCAGAGACAGACAGGTGGATGAATTTGACTGAGTCAGAGACAGATCTGTCTGTCCTACTGAGTGTCCCACTGGGAACCTTAACCCATTGTCACCTCAGGTACCAATAGCCCAAGGAGGACGTGAGCTACACACGGAGGGGCCTGGACAGCCGAGAAGAAGCTGCAGCAAGTTAAAGCTGTGACTGAGGGCACCATCTCGCCCACCTGCCTCGCTCTAACAACCAAAGAATTTTCAGGGCTTGCATCATGGCCCTGGACATCACTCTGTTTACACTGCTGACCAAGGCCTCACTACCGACGCTGTAGGGAAGGTGGGAGCTCTCCTGAGCAGGGTCAAGTAGCACCCCTCTTGGTTATGAGAAAGGACAAAAAAAGCCTTTGTTCCCCACTGTAGAATAGCGGTACCACCAACCCTAGCTGGACAGGGTGACTTTAAGTGCAAGACAAACTGGTTTCATGCTGCATAAATCGAAATGCGTGGAAGCTGAGCCAGCCACTCACCATAAGTTAGTCTTTTTTTTTTGGGGGACATCACCGAAGTCATGTCACATGGAGAAAATCATCTCCCCCTTAGCTATGACAACACGGGACCATGGAGAGGTCCCCCAAATTGTGAAGAGGTAAGATGTAAAAATCAGGCCCCCCATGGGATAAAGCTGACTGAGAGGTAGTGGCCTTCAGTAAGGGTCCTCAGGAAGAAATTTGATTCTGGCAGGTGAAGAATGGCAGGGGAGGGGACAGGAATGTCACCACAATGCCCTCTAAACAAGGAGCCCCACAGACCTTGTCTGAAGGGACCAGGGACTTAGCAGGCTACAAGAAAATAGCAACAATCCACCTTATGCAAACTAACACTTTTGATTCTCCCAGCAACCCCCAATACATTGTTAAACTACATCTATCTATCTATCTATCTATCTATCTATCTATCTATCTATCATCTATCTATTTTCGTTTATACATAAACCAAGACTCCTGAGGTTGAGGCTTGGCCTAGAGCCCACAAACTGTAAAATGGAAGGTGGAGGTCCATCCAGCCAAGGTTAAATGACTCTACCTGCCCCTTCCCACTCACAAGAGCCCTTGCTTGCAAAGCTAAGGTCAGAAAGTGACTACTATTCTCCAGGGCCATGCTAGGTGCCCCGGGGCTGAGACCAAGGGATGAACAAAGAGGGCAGCAAGCAAGCAATTTTACTTTATGAAAGGAGAGTTTCGAGGAATGTTCAAAAAATGTCTAAAATATAACAAAACACAGTTCGGCCTTGTTACAGCATAGCATGTCAAAATCTGCATGTATTCAAATACAGCAAGCTCAGCGTGAGATCCCACCCAACACACAAAGGTCTCCAACTGACAGCTGGACCCTGTGACAAAGGGTTCAGCCTCATACCCCCGCCCCAAATCCTGTGAACCTAATCCAAACCAAGCATTCAGAGCAAACGTTAGAGATGCAAGCTTGCCATGGCCCTCTGCTTGCTTTCAAAGAAAGAAGTCACGGGTTTGTCCCCTTTGGAGACAGGATCGAAATAAACACTTTCAAACACCTCCATGGTCTCAAAGGCTACACACACCCTGGAGTCTGGCCTGCTCCTCCCCCTCATCTTAACAGAGTACACAGCTCTGCCCTGGGGTCTGGAGCCTCAGTGGACCCACTGGGATAAGCTCCTGTGAGCACCTGACAAGAGGGCAGAAGAGAGATAAGGAAAAGCAGGAACAGCGGCAGATGTCGGTGATCCAATTAGAAAGTCGATTTTAATTCTGTGGCTACAGAAGCCAAAGTTAGATTGAGCTGATAGATTAAGGGTCCAGTCAGAAAAAACGAGGATTTGTTGTTGAATAAAGGAGCCCCGGCAATCACTCCAGACAGCAACCACAGGAGCTGGGAAAATGCAAATAATCAGGAGCTGCCCCACCTGAAGCCCTCCAAGGTACACCGCAGTAAGGAGAAGAAGGAGGTGGAGGAGGAGAAGCGGCTCAAGGTCTCTTTCCTTCTCACATCTCCCACGTTCTCCAGTAGATCTCTCTCTCTCTCTCTCTCTGACTTGTCAGCTCACACACTGACGTGATTGATCATTTCTGCCTCTGAAATGATCTGCCTCTGAGCATCAGTGCCAAGGGTTCCTTCTGCATGCAGCGTGCTTCCCACACGCATAGCCTTTGGCTGCCACCCCATTTAGTTTCACTGTTCCATTGTGTGTCTCTTTGGGCACAGTCTGCTCAGCTTCTTTATGATGGTTCTGTCACCCAGAGAAATTCCTGTTAGGGACATTTGTCCCTGGGCCGCTCTCTTTCCTGAATGTACATTTTGGGAGGGAAAGGCAGACAGCCCTGAGTTTCAGATCATCTTGTTGTGGTGGTTTGAAGACAGAAAGTACTGCCCCCAGAGTAAAGCCGAAGTCACGTGAACATGCTGGTCAGTATAATGAAGAACAGGCCCACAGGAAGCTCAAAACAGGCAGCTCCAACCAGAAACAGCAAGCGGTGTGTAGGGTGTACAGTCATTGAGCAGAGTGTTTTTAAGAAGCCAGGAAATGGCAGACACAAAAGTCCATGGCGACAGCTTTGACCTGTGCAGAGGGAGATGCCCCAACTAAGCAGTTCTTGACCTCGATGTTGTCACTTTGTTGACTTTGATGTGGTCAGACTTTTAGCCCCCGCTCAAATGCCACCTTCTTAAAACCCTTTTCCCATGAGCCATCCTATATTTCAAAGGCCACCAGCATAAGTGTCTTAGTTGACACTTCCATCATCCTTCTGTCCAGAGCTACCCAGGTCTGATTCCATTGCTGGTTTACAACCTTCTTGAGTCAGGTGCTGTGTCTTATTTTTGTGACTGCCACATGGTCTAACTCATGTCTACCATGCACATGTGGACTTTCTTTCTTTCTTCCTTTTTTTTTTGTTTTGTTTTGATTTTCAAGACATAGTTTCTCTGTAGCTTTCGAGCCTGTCCTGGAACTAGCTCTTGTAGACCAAGCTGGCTTCGAACTCCCAGAGATCCACCTGCCTCTGCCTCCCAAGTGCTGGGATTAAAGACATGAGCCACCACCACTCGGCATATGGTGGACTCTCAGCAGGTATTTATCAAACTGAATGTAATTTAAGCTAGCTCATTATTCAAGTCTGTTGCTGGGGGGAAATGTCACCTTCACTCAGACAAGCTGGGGGATATTTGCATTTTATTCAGTCCAAACTGGAAGTAACATCAGAGAATTAACACTTTCATATTAAAGCCAATGTGGTAGTGTGAGTGTAATTGGCCCCCATGATCTCAGAGGGAGTGGCACTATTAAGAGGTGTGGCTTTGCTGGAGTGAGTATGGCCTTCTGGAAGAAGTGTGTCACTGTGAGGGTTGGACTTTAAAGACTGCTATGCTCAGGATACCACCCAGTGTCTCAGTCAACTTCCTGTTGCCTGCAAGATGTAGCACTCTCAGCTCCCCCAATGATGTGGGATTCCCCTCTGTATGCTGTGAATATGTTTTATTACCATTAGTTAATAAAGAAGCTGCTTTGACCTATGGCAGGGCAGAATATAGCAAGGTGGGAAATCCAAGCAAAGTAGAGAGGAAAGAAGGCAGAGTCAGGCAGATGCCATGTAGTTGCCAAAGGAGAAAGATGCCGGAACCTTACCGGTAGGCCACAGCCTCATTTCATAATCTGGTGATACATAGATTAATAGAAATGGGCTAATTTAAGATGTAAGAGCTAGTTAGGAATATGCCTAAGCCATTGGCCAAGCAGTGTTGTAATTAATATCGTTTCTGTATGATTATTCGGGTCTGGGCAGCCGGGAAATGAAAAAGCAGTCTCTGCTTACACAGCACTATGTCTGCCTGCATGCCACCATGCTCCCCTTTATAGTGGGACTGAACCCCGATAGTGGACTGAATCCCTGAAACTGTAAGCAAGCCACCCAAATTAAACGTTTTCTTTAGAAGAGTTGCCATGGTCATAAAAACCCATAAGCAATGAATAACAGTAAAACCCTAACTAAGACAGCCAAAAAGTAATGGATTTTATTTGGAAATAAGAATAGGCATGACTTTTCTCTCCTACTTCTCTATATTTTCCTAATTTTTATAAATACATGTGTGCTTACTTACAATGAAGTTAACTTTTAGGTGATTAAGTCAGAAAGCAGAAATCATACACTCTCTGCGGCATTCTGTTCATTGAGCTACTAAGGCCTACATACTGGTTTCTCTGGCCTGAAAGAATCATTCAGGAGTTTCCTGACACTATCAGCTGAGTATTTCATGCAAAAGAAAAGAATAATGTATTTTCTAACTCTCTGACACACAGAAGTCAAACATCGAAATGCCAATTAGGATTGGATGAGTAGCTCAGAGGGAGAGCATTGACATGCTTGAAGTCCTAGGTTCTGATCCCTGAAGTACACTCACACACACACACACACACTCACACACACACTCACACACACACACACACACACACACAATCCACATGCCTAGCTGGTCAGCTTCTCTGTTGACAATTTGTCTTCATATCTCATATCTTGGTCCTAGATTTACACATCTTATCTTGACACGAGAATTGTCAACATGGTTCTAATCTCATTCAAAACTCATTTCAAAATTATACTTCCCCCAAATCCCTCTATTTAATCTTGGGAAGATTTAATCTTGATCTTTCCTTAGAGAGTTTAAATTTGTCTTTAAGTTAAAATAAGCTATTAGCTTAAGTCAATGGAACATAAAATTCTCTCCCCTGTTTGGGTGTGCATGTAAACCTCATCTCCCGGGACCCCTGAGGTAGTTTCTCGAGGTTAGCTGGTAGAGTGCCCATGCTGAAACCATAAGGGTAATGGTGAGAGCCTAGGTTCCTAGGACCACGTGCTGATCCAGAATTGAGTACCAATCTCCAGGTGTCATCGGGACCCTGGGGCTCTAGAGCTCCCAGGTCATTCTCTATGGTTCATTGTTTTAAGTCCTATCCCAAGAACACTCTTCTTTCCTCTTTGTGATATCTGCTTATTTTTCTAGGTTTGTCTCAGATGTAACCTGCCCTCTCTGGTCTTCCCCAACCTCCGAGCCAGAATAAATTAGTTCCTTGAGCAGTTCCAACATTTATCACTTGGCATCGCCACAGGTAGCGTGTCTGTCTGCTCCTGAACTCATGTTAAAATGCAACGTTATTGTCACCACATTAAGAGGGGGTCTAATGGGAAGAAGTGTCTGAGGTCGGAGAGTTCCACCATTGTGAACAGATTTCTGCCTCTGTCACCAGAGTCGGTCAGTCATAGTGGTGGGTGCTGTGAAAGATGGCATTAAACATCCTTTTCTCTCCTACGTGTAGTGTCTTCCACACACAGTCTGTGGTCCTAAAGGCCTAAGATGCTAGCATTGCAGCTAGCGTTGCTGACTGGCCACTGTTTGACAGGAGCCTCTGAAGAAATGAGACCAAGAATTTTGAAATGCTTGAGCCTATGGACCTTCTTCCTGGCCGCAGGACCCAACTCTCCGTCTCCCTCTCTTCCTCTGAAGATTGGGGATGGTGTCACCTACTTCCCAGGTGGATAACCAGAAAGAATTTGGGCTGCTTGGTTTGCATTTGCATCCAGACAAGTATGTACAATGCAATATTTGGGACATTTTTTTTTTCATTTTTACTATTTATATGACATTCAAATGTAACTGGGCATGTTACGGCTTTTCCCTAAGCCTTACAACCATATCCAGGAGTGTTACAAGGACGAAAGAAAATGAAAGAGCAGGTTCCGTCAGTGCACACAGTAGGCACTCAGTGGTGGCACCTGCAAAGCAACAGAAAATCATTAGCATGATTTCAACAAGAGGGCGACAGAACCATCCATCTCCGAGGCGCTAAATTTAGCTTGGGCCAAAAAACAATTACTTGAGATTTCTTAACATGCCCGGAAGAAGTAGGAAGTCAAACTCATTGAAAATCTATCACGTATGTAGCTTTCAATTATAACTTTATCTTTCCCGGGTTCTGCCCCAGCAACTCGGTAATCTAGCATTTTTCAACTGTCTGGAGAATCTGAGCATAATGAATGAGGATAATCATTCTTTCCCAGAATGCCTTGGCGCTGATGGTACAGTGTGTCAGACATAAGGTCTGACTCGAATGACAATTGACTAACTCATTGTTTCCGTTCAATTAACTTACAGCCCTCAGTAGCCGAGCCAGGATTCTAAGCTCGGATCTCCTGGCAAGCACCCTCTCATCAATAAGTCTCCCCCAAACCCCAGCCTAAACCTTAGCTCCAAGGATCGGATACGGGTGACTCCTGAAGCAAATGAAAATTGAAGTACATTAGCAGAGAAGTCGTAGAAAAGTGAAGGTTCGTTTCTCTTAGCCCCGTGAAAAAATAAAATGTAGGGGTTCTGCCAGGTCAACACCTTCTCCCAAACCTTCTTGTCTAGGTATTTGGTTGGGTAACCACCGATGGATTCTTCCAGGGGAATAGAGGACTACACCGTGCAGCTCTCAGGGGACAAGTTAGACCTCCTCAGTGAGGCCACTCTGTGGAAGCCACCTCCCTACCCCAAACTAAAACATATGAGAGGAATAAATGTTTATGTTCGTGAAACCATAAACGTCAATGGGTCTTTGTTTCATCATCCCAGTCCTCACTCCACATAGTCTGCACAACTCCATTTTCTCAGATCAGCTGTACACAGAATGAAATCCAAACAGCTCTGTGAGCAAGGCCTGTAGGATTATTACAATGTGCCGCCCCCAGCACGCCCATATGTTAAAGTCTTAAGCCCCAGCATCTTAACTATAGACGATATTTAGAGACGGGGCTTTAAATGCAGGCTCAGTGTGGTAGAATGAGACTGCTAGGGTGACTCCTAATCCCAAACAGCCATATCATCATCAGAAGAGCTTAGAGCATAATATGTATATGGTACAGTGACAGATGATGGCTGAGCTCCCAGAAGCCAGGGGCTCTCAGCCAAGATCATCCTGCCTGTATTTGCATCTATGATGTTTGATGTGAGAAAGTAATATTCGTCACTCAAGTCACGAGATCTGTGGCAGCATGTTAGACTCATGTGCCCCTCATATGGTCCAGGGCCTTCCCTACCTACCAGGGTGGTACCCCATAGTTGTTCCATAACTACTTATTCTGCGCCTACCCCAGAAGTTCTCGCCTTGCTTCCACTCTCCAGAAACTGTCTCATTCCCTGCATCCCTCTTTATCCAGTTATCGCCTTGGTGCTGAGTACATTCTACACTTAGGTACCTTAGCCTTAGCCTCATCACTATGGAGGCCTCCCGACGGCAGCAATCCCGTCTCTCCTGCTCTTGCTCTGTCCCAAGCACCTTGCTTGAAGTCTGCAGTGTAGGAGTGCCCAGGGATGAAAACAATGCTTCTCAGAGACTGAGATTCAAACATACATATAGAGAATCAAAGTAGACTTGACAGAAGATGATCTTCAGGCTACAAGACCGGAAGGAAGACAGGTTTGCGGTGGATGAATTTATCTGCTAGTTTGACTGGGCCACAAGGTGCCTAGGTTTTTGGTTAACTAATATACCATTTGTCTGTGGGGACAGCTATGGTTTAAACTCATGTGTCTCTTTAAACTTCAGATTGCCGAGATGAAAGGTAGGGCCTCCTAGGAGGAGCACTCTGGTTTGGTTGGTTGGTTTGTTTTGGCCTCTCAGCCATCCACCGTGGAGGATAGAGCAGGAAACCCCACCACAGATACAGTGAGCATCCCTCACCAGATGCTGAACCTGCTGGTACCTTCATTGGGACCTTCGCAACCTCTGAAAGTGTGATTAGATAAAATTTCTCTTCCTCCAGTCTCGGGTTTTGTTACAGCAGTACAGATGGGCTTAGACATGACTGGTTCTGGATGAGAGAAACATTTCAGCTGGTGTGGCTGGATGCCGTGCAATCCTGAGGGCCTGAACAGAACACAGGCCAGAGCAGAGGAGGATGTATGCTCTCCTCTCCTTCTGTCTGCTTCCCCCTCTTTCTGCCTATTGCCCCCATCCTGCCCTCTGTCAAGACCTACACTATGGGCTCTCCTGGTCCTCAGATCTGCAGATTTAGAGTAGGAAAAAACCATTGCTGTGCGTTCTTCTGGGTCTCAAGCTTGCTGCACCCTTTGCTTCTGTAACCACAGGAGCTAATTCCAATCAGTACCACACTGGTTCTGCTCTCCAGAGTTGCTTTACTAACACAGTGTAGGGAGCTGAACCCAGAGCGGATGCAAGCTTGAGGGGTAGAAAGGAGCTGGAGCTTGTCCCCCGAGCCTCCTGGGCCCAGGCATCCTAGTGTCAATTGCTTCTCCTAGGAGGGTCTGTGATTACTGACAGTGGCTGCTCCGTGTGGTCAGCAGCTGCCCTGAGACCCTTCCATTCATCTTCTTTTGCACTCCGAACAAGACTGAGGCAGGAGAGCAGCTTTGCCTTCATGTGGGATGGGAAAGGGGGTAGCCATCTCTGGCAGAGCTCGGAGCTGCATGGGTAGATCCAGCCTTAAGTTACAGTGCTCCGAGCCACGGTTCTACACAGGGGGCACTTCTCCGTGAATGTGGAACCCCTCATTTTCTGTGGGGATTCCTGGGAAGCCCGAAGGGAAGGGGCCTCTGTAGGGAGAGCTCACCTAGGACTGTTAACAAATTGCATTCCTTTTTGTTCTCCTGGGGACTCAAACCACGAGAGAGCCCACAAGTACATGTGACGTACATCTACCATCATTTTCACACACGGTGACAAAGACCATAATAAGTCTGCATCAAAGACATTAGCCAGGATCCTGTGGAAGAAATAAAGGGAGGAAACATTGCTTGAAATAGCATTCGAGGGTCCTGATAGAAAGACGCACATTGAATTCCAGGTGCTAATGATGGGTACCTGCGGGACCACGGCAGCATGTAATTAGCTGCTTCCGGTGCTGAAGACAAGCACTCCCTAACATCTGTACCCTGCGCAGTCAAAATACTTCCTACTGCTGTAAAACATGAGCATTTAAGGTGTGCATAAATAGTATTGAGAGTGTCTGCGTGGATCAAGAAATTTCACACTTTGCTGAATCTTCGTACCCAGCCTCCTTAGGTAGCTGGTTCCAATTTAGAAGCAGAAGGACCAAACTTCGGAAAAGTAGATGCCATTAACCCAAGCCACAGCTAGTTAGGTAAGAGCGAAGATGAAACCAACGGCTGCTTGACTCCACCCTACCGTACAGTCTCGACATCTCATCCAACCGAGGAAAACACCAGGATCCCAGGAAGTAGCTGGCTCAGCTTGGCCAGAGGACGCACAAGCCCATTCCGAAACTCAGACTGCCAGCTCAACACTTGGTCCCAACCTTAGGCTGGGCGTCAGTGTCCTCTAGGCAGAGACCGCAGGACACGCCTGTGGCTGAACAGCATGAGTTTGTCACACGTTACAGAGAAGCCGCACACCCACCGTGAGAACTGTGGGCATGCCGGTGCGCAGCCCTGGAAAGGACTTTGCATAGAAGGGGGCCGGGGGGGCTGGGGAAGGCTGAAGCCAGTAGGGCTTTGCTAGGGATGGATGATGTCCAGAAGCAGAGATGATTTGGGGGTTCTTAATGAAGACCTAGATGAAGCTAACGTTGTTAAAAACAAAACAGAAATACCTCCTTCAATAGCTTTAGAACAAGTTACCACAAGCTTAGCTGTGAATAACCACAACCATTATTTCTCCATTTCTACAGGAGAAACAACACAGCTGATACTATGGGGGGGGGGCGGGTTGTCCCTCAGGCTGTGCTGGAGCCATCTTCTAAGACTCTGGGGTCCTTTCCACGCACACTGACAATTGGGAAATCCATTTTTGTATATCCAAGGATGACTGTCATCTCTAAGAGATTCCTGCCATGAGGGTCACCTGGGCCCTGGGGACATTTTCCCAACACGTAGCTTCCTTTTTTCCAGGGCAGCCAGAGCATGTCCGTGACTGGTATCCGGATGAGGAATCACCTAGGAGGCTGAGACTTGCCTCTGGGTTTATCTGTGACAGTGTTCCCAGAGAGACCCACCCTGAATGGGTATGGCACAACCCTGTGGGCTGGGAACCTGAACAGAATAAAAGTGGGGGAAGGAGGAAGCATTCTCATCCCTACGTTGGCCCCAGTCTACTGGCGCGTAAACTGCTCAATCCCACCATGCCCTCATGACCACAATGGAGCAAATCCTCTGAAATTATAAACCAAGACATGTAATGTCAGGTGTTCTGCCATAGCAACGAGATGAGCAATTAATACACCGTCCCTCTTCGGTGACTATCGAGAGGAAGCTGCTTCTAAAGGTTCAGGGAATAAGGCTGAGCCCACCTACTCATGGGATCCTGAATCACATTAAGGCAGAGAAATGGAGCTGAGCACACGCGAGAAAGTGCACCCCCCGTGTACTCAGTTCTCACTGCCCTTGACCGTGGACATGGCGTGACGAGCTGTCTGAAGTTTCTGCTGCCGTGACGTCTCTGCTGTCATGGATTGCAACGTAAGAGTGTGAGCTAGAATAAACGCTTTCTCCCTCCAGTTACTTTTATCATCACAACAGAGAAGGAACTAGAACATGGGTATAAGAGGCTATGCTGGAGGGCGTTGGGGCAGCCTCCAGCTCAGCTGAAAACGTGCCCTCTCTGACAGGCTAGCTCAGCCTTTCTAACGCCATGAGGAAATAGAGCTAGAGAGACAGCTCGGTCAGTAGTGTTTACCACACAAGTACAAGGACCTGAGTTTGATCTCCAGAACCCACATTAAAAAAAAAAAAAAAAAGCTGGGTCTGGTAGTATCTGCTTGAAATTCCAGCGTTAGAGAGCTGGAAACAGGTGGGAGCCTGGGGCTCGCGGCCTGAATCAGCAAGCTCCAGGGGAAAGACTCTGTCTCAACAACAACAACAACAAAAAATGGCTCTTGAGGAACAGTACTCAATGTCCCACGGCCTCCACATTCACCTACACACCCACAGGTGCGTGAACACGCAAGCACACACATAGACACAGAAACGTCCCGCACTTCTACACAAAAAGACATGAATCAGAATGGTGCTCGTGATGTCATAAAAACAAAACACAAGCTCCCTCTTCAAACCCCAGCCCAATGCCCAGCTGCGGGAGGGTGGATGAGTACACGGTCCCACAATCCAACACTGGAATACCCACGGCGTTTAAAGCTGGAAGCGGTAAAGCTGCATCTAGCAGCTTCAAATAAATCCCCACAACAATGACGAGAGACAGAGTGGAATGGTCGCAGCGGAAAACCTCTTATACAAGCATTTAAGACAGGCAAAACAATGCTTTAGAGGTTTTTATGGATACATGGTATATATAGCAAAAAAAAAAAAAAAACCAAAAGATCTATTAAAATGTGGATGGAACTGATAAAATCTGAATGCATGAACATACTCCCTTCTGGGGACTGTGGGGTTTGGGGAGAAGAAAAGACCCATGAAGGGCACCCGGGAGGCCTAGATTGGGTGTCTGTAATGTGTCGTTTCTTTTAAAGAACTCGAAGCCAAGAGGGGCTTAGCGAGATGATGAAGGCGGGTAATGTGTCTGTGGGTGGTTTTTATTGCAGTTTCTCCTTTTCATAGCTGCATGCTTTGAATCAATAAAGTTTCTCTTTGGCCAAGTAGGGAAAAAAGCAAGTTTTGCTTTTCCTAAGCGGGGAACAATAGAAACGGCAGGGAAGGGATCAGGAGAGCAAGGTTTGCCTTGACACTGGGATGGCTGGGGAGGGGGTAGGAGTAGACCTATAACACCTCAGGACAACACCCCCCCCCCCAAAACATACCAGAAAAGTTATCCATGGCCCTACCCCACCTCTGGCTTTAGCGCCAGGCTGTGCCACTTGCCTTTCCCTTCACTGTGACCAAGTACCTCACCCAGACAACTCAAAGGAGCAGGGATTGCCCAGGGTTAGTTTATCATGACGGAGAGGGTTGGGAGGGGCAGGGTGTGCAACCCAAGGTGGACAGGATGCAGAGAAAAGGAATATAGGAAGGGCTCGGGGCAAAACATAGCACCCAGGATGTAGTTCCTCCATGTAGGTCTCACCTTCTACCTTCCCTTGCTTCCCAGCAAGGCCGCTGGATCGATGACCCCATCAAAGGATCCATCCAGTCTTCAATCAGAGCCCCGAGTCTAATCATCTCTGAAGACACCACTGCAGAGCCATTCAGAGGCATGCTTGACAAGTCTCCTAGGGTGTTCGTAGTCAAACCAAGTTGACAGCTGAGAATTAGCAACCATGTTAACTGTCTCTGCAAGGCTTTCTGTTTCAGCACCCACGACATCATCCCTTCTGTACACACAATTGATACTTGAAATGGTTCTCCCATGGAGGCGGGGCTTCTGATGATCTCTACTTTCTCTTCTTTTTTTTTTTTTTTCAAATTTTTAAATACCTGTGTGATACCTGGAGGGAAAAAGAAAAGTTTTGACTGTCCTCGGTTTCTGATGTAGTAGTGTTGTGTGGACCCTGACAACTTGTCTCACCCCCCCCCCCGTGTGTGTGTGTGTGCGTGTATGCATGTGCACACATGGATATGTGCACCATGGTGTACACACGGAGGTCAGAGGATAACTTCTGAGAGATGATTCTCTCCTGCCACCATTCAGGTTCTGTTCACCAAACTCCAGTCATTATAAGACTTAACCCCTTCATTGCCTGAGCCACCTCCACACCTACAGTGAACATCTCTGAAGTGATGTTGACACAGTTGGTCTTGCAACCCTTTTTGAGCCTCAATGCCAAGATGTGACCTGAAAAAGTTCTTTACTGCTTTCTTCGCTTCTTTGTAAACACTGATCTCATCATATTCTCAAACACAGAAGCCAAAACACTATGGTCTCACCCATTTTCATAAGGATCCTATGCTTATTCTTTCCAGAACATTCTTCACCATGACCTCATCTCTCAACAGTCTTCACACCGAACTCACAGATGATCACATCCAAGATTCATTGTAAATGTGACTTCAGTCTCTATCTTCACTGTTCTTTACTTTTGACCTCGTTTGAATAGTCAAAAGTTAAGAAAATACCATATTCAGATCAAAAAGAAAAGCATTTTTATTTTAAGACAGGACCTCGTAAATTGACCCAGGCTGGCTTTAAACTCAGGCAGGACAGAGGGACTGCACTGTCGCAGCAGAACGGTGAGACGGGATGCCCGGAGTACAGCCTGGCAGTGTGAGGACGATGAGCAAGGAACAGCAAGTGTCAAAGCAAGTCCACACGGGGTGAAGGGTAGCCCACTTTCACAGGGAGGGAATCGGCCTGCACTCTGCACAGAATACATCTCTCTGTGTGTATATGAGAAGAAGAAAGAAAGAGAGAGGCTTCTTATACAGTTGAATCAAAATAAAGGTTAACAGGCCTTAGAAACAACTCTGGGGCTAATATCTAACCAAAGTAGGGCTAGGGAGATGGCTCAGTTGGTAAGTTGTTTGACTTGCTATCACAATGACCTAGTTCGGCCCCCCAGAACTCATTTAAAAAAGACATGGTGGCACACACTTGTAATTCTAGAATTCGTGAAAGATAGGAGGATCCCTGGGGCTGGGTGCTTGCCTAGTCTACTTGACAAGTCTATGAGAGACCCTGTCTCAAAAAAATAACCAAGGTGGACAGCTTCCAAAGAACAACACCTAAGGCTACCCTTCAGCCTCCACACACATGTGTACACACGGGCATGCATACATGCACCCACCCCACCCCCTACACACACACACACACACACACACACACACACGCACACACACACTCACACACTCAACGCCTACCCAGAGACTCAGATCTCACACCTAGAAAGCCAGTCCCTGGAGTTTCTGAGCCCTGAGTCCCCAGACAACCAGACAAGAAGCATCAGCGCCTCTCGTTGCCTGGAACAGCCGGCCTCACGGGCAGCTGCCCTGAAACACCTCTATTTCACTCTCCAGCATCTTGGCCCGCACCTCTGTCCATGTGGGAGCACTGATTGTTCCGCCAGCTTAAGTAAACCCAGTGCTCATCCCCCAATCCGGCAGCGGGAGCTCAGGCTGGGAAAGGGACCGCACAGACCTTTGGGGGGGAAAGGCAACCATTTTCTCCCGCGCTGTCTACTTTTCTGTTCGATACCATCGGCAGGGGTATGTTACAGTAAAAAGTTATGACTGTCTAAAATGAGGATTTTTCTCTCTACTGAACTGCTGCTCGCCAGGTGTCTAAAATAGAATCATATCTAAGCTCCAAGGTCATATTGCTCAGCCAGTGCCTCCTTTGGATTTGCTTCCCCAGAAGGCACTCTCTGAGCTGTGCCCCGGCATAATCAGCCATGGCCTCTCGCTGTGGAGTCTTGTAGTAGCAGGCAGAGTCGCCGAGTTCCCCAAGAAAAGTGAAATGTCTCTCTTGCCACACTCTACTCGGGACAACATTTGTTCCTTCAGAGCGACAAGGAAGGAGCCTTGATAATAACACAAGCCGCTCTTTCAGGAGAGACTTCCTGTCGGTCCCCAGCCCATAGGCGTCATTCAGAGAAACACGAAGCAAGGGGAGAAACAGCACGCGCCCAAGAAGCACAGTCACCAAAGGAAGGAAGAAGATAATACAAGGAGGGGGAGACTGTGCCGACAGGAGCAGCAGCGCATTGATGAAGAAAGAACTGTTGACAGATGAAACGTGGGAAGATAGGACTGAAGAAGATGGCTGAGAAAGCGTGCGTGCGTGTGCGTGCGTGTGCGTGCGTGTGCACGTGCATGCCTGTGCGTGCCCGCGCGCTGCTCCTGCAGAGGGCTCCAGAGAGGATATTTGCTCGTAACTCTCTCAGCCTCAACCACACCTACCAAATTCAACCATGGCTACCCAAAACTCCAACTCTGACCATCTATAGCTCAATCATATTGCTAAAGCTTAGGCATTGTCTACTCAAAAGAATCCCTCATCTGGACAATTCACAGCATGATAAAGTATCCACTCATACACGGAAAATAAAGGGTTTTTCCAGGAGGCCCCCAGGAGCAGTAGAGATGACCAAGATCTTCACTAGTCTATGGAGGAAAGCCCAGGGGAGGTTGGCGAGACTCACCCAAGGTCCTTAGAATTCACTACAGTGTAGGTAGCACCCAGAAGTCCCCCTACCGGGTTCCATTTCATTCTACTCTAACACCTTGGCTGTATCTGTTGAGCATCAAAACTTCCACCCATATATGTTCTCTCCTTCATTATAGTTCAACGTTGCAATAATTGAGTCCAAGCCTAAACTATCTTTTTCCCTACCCTGAATTCAAAATTCTCCACGCACATTCATATTTAACAATTTGGGTACTCGAGTGCACTATATGTAAATACCATATGGAGTTATTTTGCAGATTTCAAAAATCTCATTTTTCAATTAGCTTTTTGTTCATTCAATTGTAATGCTGAGTTTTGTCATTCCTCCCCTTCTCCCCTCTGCCCTTTAGCTCTGCCCATATTTGGATGCTAGTCTTTTCTGTAGTCTGCCCTTCTTCCGATCGCTAGAAGCCTGCGCCTTCCTTCCCCCTCTTTCCACTCATCAGCCTTTGAAGGCAGATGGACCCAGCAGTCCCTCCGGTTCCTCTGGTGCTCCGGTGGACCCATCCCTGCAACATTACAGCCTTGACTCAGCTCCATCAGGGTTTGCACTGAGTGGCTGGATTAATGAGAATACCGATACAGTCATTTCATTGCCATCTTCATAATTGGTTCTCAGCGGAAGCTGTGTTAGTCATGATCCTTCTCAGTGGGAAGAAGGGGAGAGGGAAAGAAAAGTAGGGATGGAGCTCTGGAAACAACCTGAAACAGGAAATTTGAAAAAAAAAAAAAAACAACCAAACAAACAAACAAAAACAAAACGAGACCTGACTAATCTAACTTGAAAGACCACTAAGATGAGGTAAATACAAAATCCACGGAAAGTCGTGTTTGGGGCATGTTGGGTGGTATGGGGAGGGGATATTCATTCTCTCAAAAATACTCTATTCAAATAATTAAGCAACCATTACCTGAACATTCATTTGTTAAGAAAACCTTAGGAATTCGACAGTGGCAGATGTTCTGCTCTTGGGACAGACAGCAGGAGAGATGCTTATCGGCACTGCAGCTGTTGGGTTCCTGGATGAGTTACAAGTCTGTTCCTACAGCCAGCACCAGCCAGCTCCATGACAGTGGGATCCGTGTCAGTCACCCCTGATGCTGAGATCACATCTGATATCCCATTTGTTCAGCGAACTGTTTCACGAGGGGGAAACTAGGGGCTGTGAAGTCCAGCTGGCATGTAAAAATCTCCTAGAGGCTGTCTGTGAACAAGAAGGATGGCACCAAGCCGACGGAACTGCCAGGGAGCAGGCTGGACCGATTTGACATCTGCGAGCAGTATGCTGAAGCCAAGCACAAAGACGACAAGAGCCTTGTGAGGCCAGAACGGGTGTGCGAGGACCAGAGAAGGGAAGGGATTGTCTACCGAACGCCCCGGCTCTAATTTCAAACTTACCGAGATGTGGCTGTAAGCACCTGGCACGACTCGTGCAATTGACGTGTTCAGGTTGGGGGTACAGCGGAATGGCAAAGCACACGCCTGGAAAGTTCAACCCTCAGCAGACCACAAACAAACAGAAATGGCGACATGTAGGTGATGGCTGTAACAGGCCCAGGAGTAAGGCTCTGCTCCTGGTGGGCTTTCCTAGAGAACAAGGCATCTTTCCAAGAAAGGGATGGTCCTCCATTTTGAGGAGGGTGTGGTCCAATAAAAGAGGTCCTTTGGTTTGATAAAAAAAATCATTAAGTAATCAGGAAGTAATTGTGAACACAAGTGATTTCAATATTCTATATACCCAGGAAAAGTTTGACCTACTTACTTTTCTTCTTCGCTGTCCTCCTTCCCAGCCATGCGCTCAGAAAACTCTCTGCAATGATTTCAAGTCACTTAGACACCTATTTTGTTACCTCTGGCCATGGGTAGCAAAGATTTGTTCTGGATGTTTTTATGGTTCAGGATCACACCAAGTCGGAACCTTTGCCCAACATCCGAGTTGCTTGCAGCCTTCTGAATTCTAGTAGGGAGAGTCCACCTCCCGCTTATCTCCTTAGTCCCCCACAGGTATGCCATGACCCAGCGGTGGGAGCTCCGCTGGCCCAGCACACTCATCCTTGCCTTTGAAATGGGAACAAATGTGATGCTGCCTGCAAGTTTAGGGCACAACAGAGCAAGGGAAGGGGTCAGCGCTTGGGGCAGAGCCAGGCATCCCAGCATGTCTCAGAGGGAGGGCCCGTTGTTCAGAGATGGGATGGCAACAGTGCCACCACCCCAAGGCCCACTCTGGACTCTGATGCACTGGTGTTCTGCGCCTTGGTCCTGATGTGATAGAACTCCGAAAAAAGGCCAGCACATCTCTGGCAGGCAGCAGCACTTTCTAAAGCTTGAATTTATAGAGCAAACGCTAAGGCATCGAGGATTCACAGCAAAGCTTCAGAGCAGACGAGTGACAAACCCATTAAGTCCCCAGAGCAGCAGCACTTGGCGGTGGAGCTTTAAATGCTTCGCTTCATATGCACGAACCCCTAAGCGATGGTAATCATCTTCCTATAAATGGAGGCAGAGCGCACATATCCTTCTGGCTTTCCTCACTCAGCGCTGTGATTATGAGATTTCTTTGGGATGATGCATGTGACTATTTGTTCACTTGGGGTTTTTTTGTTTTTGTTATTTTTACTACTGTGGCACCATAGAATACTACTAAGCAGAGGCAACACAATTTGCACTCCCCCCGTGGACATATGCGTGGGTTATTTCTAATGTTAAGCTAATATAAGTAATGTTGCTATGCATGCCTTTGTGCAAGATTTTCCGAGCAATGGGGTTGTTGAGTCCTACCAATGGGCTTTTCCAAGTGGATTCAATACTGTCCTACGGCGTTCGCTGAAGCCGTTCTGCCAGCACCAGCCGCCTCCGTGCTTTGTATCAAGAAATCAAGACAATTTCAGGAAAGCCTCCGGATCCAGCTAGCTCCATTTTGGTTTGTTCTTTGTTGCTAGGACATTTTTACCTCAACAAAACCAGGTGTATTTGTTTGTTACTTTTCTGTTGCTGGGATAATATACACTGACAAAAAGCCAGTTAGGGAAGAAAGGGTTTATTTTGGTTTTCCATTCCAGAGGGTACTAGGGAAGAAGCAGGAAGTAGGGAGATCCATTTCACCCACACACAGGAAGCCGAGGAAACAGGAAGCCGGGTGAAGCTGTAGTCCTCAAAGCCTCCCCAAGTGATGCTCTGTCTCTAGCAAGGCTCTGCCTCACAAAAGATTCAGAATCTTACCAAAGAGCACCAGCAACTGGGGACCAAGTGTTTGACTGTGTAAGCCTAGTGGGACATTTCTTTCGTTGTTGTTGTTTTATTTTTATTTTATTTTATATATATGAGCATTTTACCTGCATGTATGTCTGTGCACCATGTGTCTAGTACCTATGAAGGCCAAAAAGGGATGTCAGCTCTTCTGCGACTGGGGTTTCAAACAGCTGTCATGTGGATGTTAGGATTGAAACTTGGTTCTCTGAGAAAGCATCCAGTACTCTTAACCACTGAACCATTTCTCCACCTCCTAGGGAATTTTTCTTTCAAACACCACACCAAATTTCTGTCTGTTTGTCTGTTTGTTGAGGTCGTTATTGCTGTTTTGGTTTTTCAAGACAGGGTTTCTTTGTGTAGTCCTGGTTGTTGATCAGGCTGGTCTGGGACTCACAGAGATCCACCCACTTCTGCCTCCCAAGTGCTGGGATTAAAGGGATCTACCACCACTGTCTGGCCTTACCAAGTGTCTGTAACCAACAGAAATAGAAATTTCTATCAAGGACCCAGCAAAGTCTGCCACAGTCTACCCACAACATTAACAGTCCCCTTTTTACAGGTCCAGTTACTGCACCGAGCTCAAAGTCCTTACTGGTGGGTTCAAATGGTCTGCTGCCCTATCAGATAAAACAACACGTGATGAAATTCAGCCCACAAACAATGAGAAAGTAGGAGCAAAGTAATTGAATCAAGACTCCAAAATGAGAGAAATCACGAGCCTACAATACACACCAGGTCCCATGGAGACAAGCAGAGCAGACAGGAGAACCTCAGGTGGCCAACCTGGCAGCCCCTGGTTCTGCTCTTGGGATGACCCTCTCCTGTCTGATCTAAGTGACCTCTCATTCTAGCTCCTGGGAGGAGCTTCACTGCCCACCATGTCCAAATAGCCTCTCCGAGGTAGAAATTAAACAGAATAACCTGCTGGGCACCGTACCATCTTCACCAGCTGCTTTTTATTGGCCCAACAATGATTAAGGTTACAGTGTCTCGGACAAGTGAATGTCAGACTCTAACTCACCATCAGATTAGAAAAAAAAAATACAAAGTTGATATTGAATTTGTTGACAAGGTTGCACGGATAGTCTTGCTCATGTCTTGCTGATGGGAGCATAAACATGAATTACTTCAGCAGAGACCAATTTGGCTAAATATATTACTCATGGCTATATGAGTAATTTTGCGATATATATTTAGATATCTATCTATACCCATTTGGCCATATTCAGACTCGTTACTCATACGTTATCTTTGTCTAACTTCACTTCTAGGAATGGATCATACAAATGTTTTCAGATATAAAAATGACGTTTGACAAGATTATTCATTCATTTGCAGCTGTGCTTCCGAAGCTCAGAATTGTAAACCCTAAATGTCCGTCAGCCACTGAGGAATGGTTAAATAAAGCATGGTACATCCATACAATGCTATGTGACAAACCTAGGGAAAGAAGGATGTTTATGGAGGTAGAGCGATGACTCAGCCATGGACAGTACTTCCTGCTCTCGGTGAGGACCTGGGTTTGATTCCAGGCATCCACATCAGGACACTCACCGACAATGAGAACTCCAATTCTAGGGGACCCTATACCAATTTCTGACTTCTGCCAGGCACCCACACATACATGGTGCATATAAACCCATGTAGGCACATACACATAATTTAGATAAATAAATACGTTTCTAAAGAGTCTCTTAATTTAGATGTCCAAGGAGCATGGTTGAATTAAAAAGATTGAAAGCAGATGAATACCAGTGTCAGTGCTATGTTATCCATGTCTAAAAGAAGATGAAGCCATGCTATATCTGGATGGATATATAAGAAAAGTAACAGAATTATAAGTGCGGACAGGAATGGGGGGCTCTGGGAATTCGTAGGAGGGAGGCTTTTCACGGGGTTCCAAATTTTGATGAAAGTCAAATAAATATACTCATATCAGCTACTTAACATTGTAACTAAAAGACCAAATAGTTCCGGGTTGAAGACAGCATCATTCACAGAAGCCAAAGGGAGGAAACCACCCACCGTCCTAAAACAGGAGAATGGGTAAACAAAGCACGGTGTATTACACATGATGGCGTCTAATTGAACCTTGAAAAGATTCTGTGTTAGGATCTTTCCGTGAACATGCTCTAAGGGTAAGACATGAAGCGAAATAGGCGATCCAGAAGAAGAGCCGCATGCTACAGGATTTCACTCAGATGAGGTGGCTAGAGCGGTCAAAATCAAGGAAGATGATACAGTAGAGGTCACAGGGGCTAGGAGTGAGAGGGGCAGCCATTAGAGTTCTGTGGGTCTGAAGTTTCAGCAGGAGGAATGAAAAGGCCCTGGAGATCAATAGTTGTGATCGCTGTGCATCGGTATGAATATGCCTAATGCCAATGACCTATACATCAATTTTATGCACATTTTACTTTTACTGCAGTAAAAAAAATTAGCTCAGCAGCCCACACGAAAATCCATGTAATTGTGCACAGTAAGTGGATGAATTGTATCTCAGGAAGGGCATTAAAATAAAAACCTGGGAGTGGAAATTAGCCAAGTGTATTTTATGCTTGTATGAAAACGCTATAACAAGACCCATGGTTTTGTAAAATTAATGTACACTACTTAGTAAAATATTGGGAGGTGTCTTAGTTAGGGTTTCTATTGCTGTGAAGAAACACCAATGACCATGGCAACTCTTTTTTTTCTTCTGAACACATAAGTATAGATTTTATTATATACAGGCCCAATAGAAGACCAGACAATGTAAGTATCAGTACAGTCAAGGATGGCCTGAGAAAGAGAAAAATAAAATGATTCTTAAATGTGCTGGTCAAGAAACCACATTCTGATTTTTGATTTTTATGTTTTGTTGGTTTTGTTTTAGGTTTTTGAGACAGGCTCTTACTATAATAGCTCGGGTTAGAACTCTCTGGAGACCAGGTTGACCTCAGCCTTGCGAGGAGATCCTCCTGCCCCTGCCCCTAGATTACAGCCATGTACCTCCCTATTCCATACTCACAGACTTGGTGTTCAGCTTTTGTGTAGATTCATAATTTACTGTCTGGTAGATCAATGTGGGCTCTACATTCACTAGAGTGTCCAAGATAGAAAATCAGGCCCTTCCAGGAAACACCAGGGAGCAGATAAGAGTCTATCTGCAGAGTTCAAGGTCCAGGGAAGTGAGCCTGAGACTGTCTTCTGTTTGGGTTTATTGTTGTTGTTGTTGTTGTTTTTATCTCTTTTTTATTTATTTTTTTTAAAAGAGAACAAACCATCTCTTTTCATTATACACACCAATCCAAGTTCCCACTCCCTCCCCTCCTCCCATTCCCGACTCTTACTCCCCCACTGCACCTCCCATCAATTCCACAGAGAGGGTAAGGTACATTGCTTTGGGGAAGGTCCAAGGCCCTCCCTACTATATCTAGGCTGAGCAAGGTATCCATCCAAAAAGAATAGGTTTCCAAAAGCCATAACATGCAATAGGGATAAATTCTGGTGCCACTGCCCCTCCATCTGCCCCAGCCATGCAACTGTCAACCACATTCAGAGGGACTGGTTGGTCCTATGCTTGTTCCTTCCCAGTCCAGCTGGAGTTGGTGAGCTCCCGTTAGCTCAGGTAAACTGTTTCAGTGGATGAGCCCATCATGGTCTTGACTTCTTTGCTCATATTCTTACTCCTCCCACTCTTCAACTAGACTTTGGGAGCTCAGTCCAATGCTCCAATGTAGGTCTCTGCCTCTGTTTCCATCAGTTGCTGGATGAAGGTTCTATGGTGATATTTGTATAATTGCCTTGGCTCTCAAGGAACTCACTCTGTAGACCAGGCTGACCTTGAACTCACAAAGATCTGCCTGCCTCTGCCTCAGAGTGCAGGGATTAAAGGCGTGCGCCACCACCGCCTGGCCAAATCTCGATCTGACATGTTAAGTGTTGTGTGGGGCTGCTTTTTTGTTCCTGGCCACCCAGACTCCAGAAATAATCACACAGAAACAATATTATTTGCAATACTGTTTGGCCAATTGCTTAAGCATATATCTGACTAACTCATATCTTAAATTAACCCATCTCCATTAATCTCTGTATCGCCACAAGGCTGTGGCTTATCAGATAAAGTTCTGGCATCTGTTTCTGGCGGGGCTACTTGGCTTCTCCCTACTCTGCCTTCCTTCTCCCAGCATTCAGTTTAGTTTTCCCTGCATAGCTAAGTTCTGCCTTGCTATAGGCCAAAGCAGTTTCTTTATTCATTAACCAATAAAAGCAACACATAGACACCTCCACCAGCTAAGTACCATTTTCCTGAACCTGGAGCCAATGCTCCTTGGAGAACCAGCTGACTCCAAGGCTGAGGCCAATCCAGATAAGTCTGAGGATCAAGAAGCTGCAGACAGAAAGGAAAAGAAAGGGTTGGGTCTTTCTGAGGAACATAGGAGCTGCTCAAATAGCAAATGTCCAGAGCCAGGACAACGTGAACAACAAGCTGAAGATCACAGAATTCAAGTACAAGCCAAGTAAATGATCCAGTAAAGAGAGAAACATAAGAGAAGAAACGGGCTTCCTTACAGACAGATTCCATAATTTATATAGGTGAGTGAGCCTCTCTGCCCGCCCTCTCAGTCTGCCCGCCCTCTGCAGTCTGCCTGCCCTCTGGCATCCCTACTCCACCCCCGGCATGGACTGCTTTAAGACCTGCTTGAAAGAACAAAGTGTGGGGAACACTGCGGATAAAGCATCGCTTTAAAGGAACCTGGCAAACAGTCACCTGTACCAGTCTGTGCCCACAAACCACTTAATGAGCATTTAGAGCACAAATTGTAGGTCATTTCTAAAGAGGTTCATCATGGTTTTAACAATAAAAATAAAATGGGTTTGCTCTGACTCACCGCTTTACTCAAGTCTTCGTTCTTGGTCACTTGACTAGTGTTTCCAGACTTGTGGTGCAAAACCCAGGACAAGGCATTCCTTTCAAAGGCACACACTCAGTGGCTTCCTCCCACAAGGCCCATCTCCTAGCCATTCACTCAGCTATGAATTTCTCGGTGGATTAACCCACTGATCAAGTTAGAACCCACATTATCCAATCACCTTGAAAAAGGCCATCAGTTGACTAACACATCCTTAACCCACTATGCTTTGGGGGAAATCTTGTGTGTGTGTGTGTGTGTGTGTGTGTGGTGTGGTGTGTTCTGTGTGTGTGGTGTGGTGTATGTGGTATGTGATGTGATGTGGTGTGTGTGATATGGTGTGTATGTGTGTGATGTATATATGTGGTGTGGTGTGTATGTGCAGTGCTTGATGTTGTGTGTGTGTGTGTGATCTGGGTGGTATGTGTGTGTGTGGTGTGATATGTGGTGTGTGTGTGTGTCTATGTAGTGTTTGATGCTATGTGTGTGGTCTGAATGGTGTGTGTGATATGGTGTAGTATGTGTACGTGGTGTGGTGTGTGTGTGTGTGTGCAGTGTATTGTGCGGTGTGTGTGCAGTCTGGGTGGTATGTGTGTGTGCTACGGTGTGATATGTGGTGTGTGTGTGTGGCGTTTAATGTTGTGTGTGTGGTCTGAGTGGTATGTGTGTGTGGTGGGGATGTGTGAGGGTGGGGCATACACATGCTACAACATGTGTGTGGCCTTCACAAGACAACAGCAGGTGTTGCTGTTACCTTCCACTTTTTTATTTTATGTGCATTGGTGTTTGTCTGCATTTATGTGCCAGTGCTCTTAACCACTGAGCCATCTCTCCTACCACCTTTTCCAAGCCAGGCTCTTCTCGGTTGTGGGTGCCAGGCCAGCTGATTCCAAGAGTGCCTGGCGATTCTTCTGCCTCTGCTGCCTGTCTTGCCACAGGAGAGCTGGGACTGCAGACACGAACTGTCACGTCTGGCTTTCCATGGGTGCTGAGCATCCGAACTTGGGTCCTCACACTTGCGCACCAAGCTCTTTACCCGCTGAGCCACTGCAGCCCGTTAGGAACGATTTAAAATGCAGGCAGAAGATAGATCTGAGCTCTTTTTATTCTTTGCTCTGATAGCACAGTCCATGCCATCAGAATGTAACTGTATTTGATTGGCTTCAACTATTTCCATCAAGTATAAAATTTGAAATTATTGAGCAAAGCAGCAAGAGCCAAGCTCTGGTGGGTAGTGATAGGGACACGGGAGGAATGGGGACAGGGGAGTCGTAGAGAGTGCATGACTCACCAAAACCACTCTGCCTTCTATCAGATGCTAAGTTGGTAAGTGTACCCCACACGGGAGCAGGAAGGAGGACTCTCAGCCCGAGAATCAGTGCTGAGCAGATTTCTAAGTTACTCTTTAGAAAGCAGCTTCCCCTGCTCCTTGGCTGCTCTTTGGGGGTAATTCTAAGATACGGCTGATCGTCATTGATTTCCTTCTCCCCAAGAAGAGAAATAATCAATGTTGGAGGAAAGACCATCTTTCTCTAACTGAGCTGCTTTGCACACCAGAGAGATACTGTTGACTCGTCTTCAGTATTAAAATTCACGATCGTGCAGCCCCCCCCCCCCTCAGGCAGTAGGTTCTAACGACAAGGAACGATAAAGACAAGGCACACATGGCTGGATACATGAGTCGAGGAAAATGCACATAGTCTCGAGAGTGGAGTTATGAAACGACCAGCATCGTGAGGAATGCTGTTATCGCGTCCCTGATTCAAAAGCTTGTGAATGCTGCCTGCTCTTTCACAGCTGGATTGCCTCTGTGTGGAGAAGTCTTGCAAGGAGGTGCCAGTTTCTTGACTTAGCCTATCAAAATGATACACCGTCTGTGGGTACCATTTGCATGGCTTCAGTTTTCACTGTTCCCACACTGAACTCGAACCAAAATCCAGACGCCTAGCCGTTCTCAGCACTCTCTGTGAAAGTGACCCCTGCAATGGTTCTTTTATCACCTTGATTGGTCAGGAAAGCCCTAGGGTACTCATGAGGCACACCTTTGGGTGTGTCAATGAGAGCATTCCCAAAGAGGGTTAATGGAAGAGGGAGACTTACCCTGGTGGTACATAGCACCATCTCATAGACTGGAGGCTAAGACTAGTTCATTAAGAAAAGGGAGAAAGGAGGAAGCCAACACCCCCCTCTCTACTTCCTGCTCCATGAAGATCTTTGGAAGCCACAAGGCCAATTCCAACCAATCCGATCCCAACTTCTGTCCTTTCTCTGCCATGATAGACTGTGACCCCTTAAACCATGAACCAACATAAACCCTTCTTCCCTTAAGTTGCTTCAGTCAGATATTTTGCACCAGTATTGAGAAGAGTAACTGATGGGACCCTGACATCTCTCCATATACATAGAGGCAGAAAGGACAATGTCCCTAACACTCTCCTAGATATCGTATGTACCCCTACTGGGTAATTTCATACTCTGAGCAGGATGCCCGATGCTAATTGCGCCTTTGCATTGCCTATGATGTCCACCATGTTTTAATATCATTTTTCAATGTCTCTTTAACACCTTTTTTCTCCCTTTAGCTTTCCTCAGTATGTTCATCTTTAGTGCTTGGCTGATTTGCTAAGCTTCCCACTCTGCAGTGTAACTATTGCTTCTTTTTCCTACATCACCGAAACCTTGGACAGTGTCTCTGTCATTCTGGGGCCTCTTCTACCTCTACAGCATCAAAATTAGCAGGCTGGGAGTTTCCGAGGTAGGCGGCAGGGCTAGATGCAGAACCCATATGGGACTCAGATTACAGCATATCGGCAACCAGCGAGAAATGATCGCCTGCCATAAAATCCAATTTCTGATTCATTAATTGGACTCACTTGCACTCCTCCTTGAATAAAACTGCGCACTTCTTCTTGTCCCGCAGCCGCGTTCTACACGCGCCCCTTCTGCATCCCAGTTGCAGCGTTTATCCCTTTGTTTGTACCTACTGCTTCTGAGCCATCTAGCCCTCTTTGTAAACTGGGAAAATAGGACAATACATTTTCAGCCATGAACATTACCCTAAATGTTGCTTTCAAGTTTCCAAATGGGTTTTGATTGGAAGTATTTTCGTCTCCAAGTCACTGTTTCTCTTGGTGTTATGATACAGCGCTGCCGAGAACGGGCGCAGATTTCAGCCCACGCAAATGACATGGAAATGGTACATAAACGCGCTCACCTGAAGAACTGAATTCAGATCACCCAAATGTTGCCGGCGGCGGTGGCATTATGAAGCCGCATTCGCGCGCAGCCTCTCTTTCAGTACAGACTCGGCCTTTGAGAAGAACAATGAAGCTTGATTCACAATCAGGGGCCAGCGAGACGGCTCAGTGGGTAAAAGCGTTGGTGGCCAAGCCTGAAGACTTGAGTTCAGTCTTGAGAAGCCCACATGGAAGGAGAGACTTCATTCCCAAAAGCTGTCCTCTGACCTCCACACACACCGGGGCACGCATTAAATAGGTAAGCAACGGAAAAAATAAGCCACAGTAGGACTTGCAAATGTGTGGACTGTACTTGAATACCGTCATTCCATGGGGCTTGCTTGTTTTCATAACGCCCGTGACTCACTGGTAGTTGAGTGAGGGACCTCGGGAAATCAGAGATCTCCTCACTCTTTCGCCCCTCCCGACCACTCAGCCATTATTTGTTTCACCTGTGGTGCAGCCTGTTTCGGTTTTGTAATGAGCATGCTTTTAGGGACCGGGAAAATAGCTTAGTAGGTAAGAGTTCTTGCTATGCTAGCGCGGAACCTGAGGTCAGATCAGCACGTGCCGTAACCCCAGTACTGTGAGGGCACAGAGGCAGGAAGATCATAGGTTTGGGCATCAGCCTAGCTTCAAGCTCAGTGAGAGAATGAGAGAAAAGGACACCCTACACCTCATCTGGTCTCCCCTCATGCATGTGCATGCAATGCATGAGCACATGCGCGCACACACACACACATGCACGCATTCAAATACACATAAAACAATGATTTGGTTTTGCTCCTGGATTTGTTTTGTTTTTGCTATTACCATCCTTCAGAATAAAATTCCAGTGGCCTACGTAAGAGTTGTAAATTTACATAATCCAGTTTTTCCTAAATCTAAATCGGAGCTCCTGATTCTGGTTTTTATTAGGTTTCTCTTCAAGCTGCCAAGCCCAACGATTTGCATGCCTTTATGTAGGCCAGGTTGGAGGACTCTTATAGACCCTGGGGACTGTGGCTCCTGTGAGCCAGGGAGACCGACTGCAGTCAGACCATACCTGGGCTTCTTGACGAAAGCACCTGAAGGTCTTTCCTTCTCCAGCCACACGGAAAGTGGGACAACCAAACAGAAAAGTCCCTTATGGGGACAGGGGTCAGTGGAGGCAGAAACCTATGTGCCCTAAGGAACAGTGCGCACTGATTGACAGGAAGCCTGGCTCCTCCCAGGTCCATAGACTTACTTTCCCCCAGCATTCCAGAGTACAGGGTTCCTGCCAGCTCCCACCTGTGCTTGGTCTTACACTCAAGGACCCAGAGTCCTGCAGGGAACCACTCTGCCACATCCTCCCGTTAACCCAGCAGAGAGAAGGGAACCGGAAGTCACAACGGTACAGTTCAGCCAACATCTTCTCAGAGTCCCCAGCATCCTGACTGGCTCCCACAGAAATCACCCTTTAAGTTTGTCTAAAACAGAAAAACGTGGCATCCCATGAGAACTATGGGCCTCTCCCTAGCAGAAGAGAAAGCCCAAGCCGTGTAACAGGGTTGCCTGGCTCTTCAATTCTCCAGACACACACTACACCTACAGAGACAGACTGGGGCCCCGCATCAGTGTTACACATGGGAATACCTTTACCCATGTGGCTATGTCTCTCATCCAATGTCTTCTGACTTAGCTCAGTTGACAGCTCTGTAGTAAGCTGTCCCTAAACCCAGAGGTTAGGTTAGACCCCCTCCCCCTCTTCAGAGGTCCCAGAGTCCTTTGTGAGTACCTGTCACATCTAGCAGGCGTGGTTTGGTTGACCTTCTGATGTGCTGTCCCCTACCAGGATGTCAGGGCTCACAGCTGGAGGCTTTGACTTTTTATGAAGCCCTTGGTGCCCAGCATGATGCCAGGCACAGGGCACAGTCGCAAAATGTGACCCGAGGAATGAAATCAAACCGTGTCACAGTTTCTAATTCCATTGAAATTCCACCCTGACAATGTTCTAAGAACGCTTAATGAGTTCAATTAAAATGTGTTGTTTACATGAAGAATTTTTCATTGCTTGACATGCAGTATTTGCTTTTCAGAAACATCTGAAAAAATCTTTCATCTCAGCACTTGGGAGGCGGAGGCAGAAAGTGTATGAGTTTAAGGCTAGCCTGGGCTACGTATTAAGACCAGGACACACACACCATTAAAGATTATATTATTACCTGGCCTCTGGTTTCTACAGAGAAAATGCCTTTGCCAAGCAATCAGAAACCCTTGCTCATCTAGGCCAGAACTTGTTCACATCAAGTTCTTTGAGCTGCTCCTCAGGGTTGTAAAGTCACACAGCAAACTGGAAGTAGGTCAGAGCACTGCCATCAGCAGAGACGGGCGCTTGTCCTGGCAGAGGACCTGGTTGCTTGGCCAGCGGGATCCATTCAGCCAGACTGGTGTCACTCGGTCTCTGAATAACGCTGGCTTTCCAGCCCATTGCTATGCATTCCTCCCCAAATCCCTTCTCACCTGGCCTGATTAACAGCTGTCGCCTTGCCAGCGGGTCATTGCCGCCACACGCTTAGCCCCAGTTGTCACGGTTCACAGACACTGGGGTAAAAACGACTTGAAACGGGGAAAGAAGAAGAAGAAGAAAAAACCAACTTTGGCGTGTCAAGGAAAGGAGGAAACGGCGGGGAGACTTGCTCGGATTCAATTTTTACCGTTAACAGAAAGTGTTATTTCATTAATGTGACAAAAAAAAAAAAAACCCTCCAAAATCACTCTGTTTCCTAGGTGATGAGAGCTGAACCTTCGTGGGTGTCTGTCTGTCCATAGAGATACCTCCACTTCAGACCATTGTCAGAGAAGATAGCTCTGATCTGACCACCCAGGCTCTCTTAGAAAGCCCAGCCGATAGAAGTGATGTTCAGCTAAGAGGGCTAACGTCCCCTACTTCTAACTTCCCTCCTTAAACACCAGAGGCTGTGTTCTTGACTCTTGTTCTCCTTCCCTACATAAGGAAGTCATGTTCATAGAACTCGCCGGAATTTTCAGCGTCCGTTGTTACTGAGCTGGGAAATATTTCCAAGATGTCAGTGAACGGTGAACCTCCTTCTGTTTTCAAATCTCATTATTTAAGGGAATTCTTCACTAGAAATAACTATATAATTATATAACTCAGGGACAGAGCGCCTGCCTGGCATGTACAAGACCCTGGGTTCAATCCCCAGCATAGCACAAAAAATTATGCAACATTTCTGATGATGATGATGCTGATGATCATGACGACGACGACGATGATGATGATGATAATGATGATGATGACGACGACAACGACGATGATGATGATAATGATGATGACGACGACGACGATGATGATGATGATAATGATGATGACGACGACGACGATGATGATGATGACGACGACGACGACGATGATGATGATGACGACGACGACGACGACGATGATGACGATGATAATGATGATGATGACGACGACGATGATGATGATGACGATGATGATGATGATGATGACGACGACGATGATGATGACGACGATGACGATAATGATGATGATGATGATGATGATGATGATAACAAAACTCCTCTATGAAGCAACATCTGAGAGACTCACAAGTCAAATGAAACTTGTGCCATCAGGGGTTCAGATTCAACAGGGATCTTGGGACACAGAAGGACATTAGTGAGAAACTGGTGATATCCAAATAAAGTCTGGGGTTTCATCAACAATTACCAGTATTAGTTTCTTAGGATGGGGAAAGGTTATGTAAGACGCATATAGCATCAGGGAATTGGGAAAGGAACATAGACTTCTCTGTGCCTATTGCCATGTTTCTGTAAATCTGAAATTGCTACAAGGTAAAACGCCTCTTTCCATGATAAAACACATAAGAAGCTTGAAGCCCAAAAGAAGATGCCTCCCCTAAGAGTCTCCTATGTGTTCTCCTTTTTAACAAGTGCCCACAGCTGACTGTCTTTTTCATTGTACTTTTGCTGCTCAGAATCAGGAGCAGCAAGTGTAAGCCTGGTGACCTGAGTTTGATCCCCAGCACCCACATAAAGGGAAGGTGAGAACCAGCTCCCCAAGGTTGTCCTCTACCCTCGGCAACACGTACTATAGCAGGCACAGCACCCCCCAGCCCCCTCCCCCACCATTCACACTCTAACATTAATTTTTAAATGATTATTAAAAGCAAAGAGGATGCTCAGAGGCAAATCGCCTGCCGGAGGACATCACTTCTGTTATCCCTCGGTGCTATCGTGTTTTCTTGCTTGTTTTTCAAGATCGCTGTTTCTCTTTTTGCATCAGAAACAAAACCTCACCTTGCTACATTTCTGCGGCTGTCATAAACCAACTCTAATCCTTTTAGGAGGGAGACTCTGCATTAATCATAGACCTGAAAATTGTCCAAAGGAAGGAAGCAAGATCGTGAAGAGTCAGGAAACTGCGGGTCACGATGTGCGGCTGGAGGAATCAGGCTCCTTTAGGCAGGGAGATGACTCAGGGGAGAAACGATAGTTATCTCCAAAAGGTTGAACATTGCCCTTGAACAAGCAGGAGAGCTCACTCTGTGCTGCGCCAAAAGACCGAATCCCAAGTCTGGGTGTGCAGCAAGGGACGGAAGACCTCACCTAGGGAAAGGAAGAACTCTGCAAGCCCTGAAGATGTCTGGGGGGGGGGGTCACATGAGCAGGATTCCAGGTGCGTACACAATGTAGTCCCTGCAGATAAAAGGTCTATATTGTCGGCAAACCCCTAGTCCAGACCATCTGACAGAAAGTCCTCCTCGAAGGGATTTAAGTACAGGCTCTCTGGCCTTTTCCAGCTGCAAATTCTGAGACAATCAAGGTACTTCACTGACACTCTGAGTGATGGCCACTCAGTGAAATGCTTTTTCTAGTCTGGGACTGGAGGCAGGGTGCCGTTTGTAGCTATGACCTCTTTAATCCTTCAAGTTGATCCCGCAGGAAAGTTCCAATGCCTTCCCACTGTTCTTGTCTATAACAGAAGACCTGTCAGCCGGTTGCAGCATGAAATCCCAGAGGGAGAGCCTGGAGCACTTACTGATGTTTATCCAGGGAGAATGGTGGGTGACTAAGCCAGGTGACCCATTTAGTCAACAGCCACAGCCCTTGTAACTCACTTGAATGTGTTTAAAAGATACCAGAAGGAAACCACCTTGCCTGAGCATCCTAGTTACAAGAACATCCTCTCCCCTGGATCTAGGTCAATGCTGTATCCTATACCAGTGCCCCAGTATGGTCCCCACTAGCTACATAACCTGACCTTTGAGTGATCACTTATGTCTACACTATGTGTTATCCAGGGAAATCCACAAATATTTTTGAGGACTCTTAGTTAATGCTGTTTATTATAAATGAAGCTGAACCCACACTCCAACAACACCTTAAACTCAATAATGAGTCAAGGATCATTTAAATGCTTCCAAAACAGGGAAGAGAAATAATGAGGGTTTGAGGTTTAAGTGGTGAGGAGAATGTGAAGGTAAGGAAGAGAAGGAATGGCTAACACTAGAGATGTTTAAAAAGATTGTATGGGAATCTAATACTGTATAAACTTCCTACACGAGCTACCACACAAGGGATATAATGCTCTCCCCAGAAGCCATAGGCCACCAAATAGAAAGCTCAGTGCTCCAGTGACAGGTGTGGGGGATCTGAGGGATTCCCAAAGCAATGCAGACTATTGCATATTGTCTTGGTTTCCCACTAGAAACTGATGGTAAGACCCCATTGCTGAAGTACGTTGATTACAGGGCTGAAATCAAGCTACTACCAATCTAGAAGTTTCCTACCTGCTGGCTAGTCTTTCTAATATCAATATGGCAGGCTACTAGGGGAGAAAAATCATCACTAGTCTTATCCAGCTACGAACGCTTTGAGCTACAGTAATGATTGCCCTGGGAAGACATGTCAGTAGACGCGATAGTGGCATTGATACCATTGGAATAACTGAGGAATTTCTAATTGGGCTGAAGTCCCACAGCACAGGAGGAAACTCATTTCTGGTACTGTAAATTTTGCCAAGAAGTCATGTCTGGGAAGCTCATGGGCCTTAAGGGTGAACCTTCTGCTGTGGTTTTGCTAACTGGACGCTGTATCCTGAGTTTTAAGCTCTCCCTTATGAAGTCTTCTGTCACCGGTGGTCTTATTTTTATCCTTGGTATCCCCTTGAGAAGCAATTCTCGGTTCCCATTTTTAACATCTGCAGAATGATTCTGCGGAGTTCACCCAGTGGTCTCCTCTTAGGATGATGGTGGGTCCACCATGCTCAGCTACAACAGAGTGGAAAACAGCCTTGGATTGACAACTTCTGCGGCAGAAAAAGGGATGGCGTCATTGACTGTTTGAACAGGTGGAGGAAGAGAGGGGTCGATCCTAAGAAGAAGCACAATCAGGGTGTCAGAGAAACAGATGCTGGTCACCAAGAGGAACATACATAGTGGGGAAAAGTAACTGATGTCCACATTTCAGCCAAGTGAGTAATAAGAGGTTTGGCAGTTTGTCCCAGAATGGTCAAGTCCCATGTATAAGATGTTGACGGAGAAGACAAGAAAAATCAATAAACAAAACGCCAGGATTGCATGTTATTATATAGTGTTACAAAGAAATGCATTCTGCTCAAAGAAACGTGGTTAAGTTTATTAGACTAGACCTTCAAGACAGCAAGTGTTTTATCAATGAGGCCACAGGGGAAGGAACGGGGAAGGAGATCTGAATCAGAATGGAAAGTTATAAATAAAGACACAGAAGCAGCAGAATTGAAACTGACTTTCTGTAGGATTAGATGCAGGAGATCAGAATGAGAAGGAAGACTGAAGGGCATGATGCTTACTAAAGAATTTCTGCCTGGCCTGGAGGCACAGAAGAGATGGGGTGGGGTGGTCTTAATCCTGAGCAGAAGGCTTCAGGAACACTGAGGAGGTTGTTTGATGTGTGATTCCCCTCTGTGTGCTGTGAATATGTTAATATTGGTTAATAAAGAAGCTGCTTCGATCTATGGCAGGGCAGAATACAGCCAGGCTGGAAGAGATATAAAGAGAGAGTAGGTGGAGTCAAGGAGATGCCATGTAGCTGCCAAAGGAGAAAGACCCTGCTGCTGGAAACTTTCTCATAAACCACAGCCTTGTGACAATACGCAGATTAATAGAAATGGGTTAATTTAAGATGTAAGAGTTAGTCAATAAGAAGCCTGAGCTAATAGGTCAGTGTTGTAGTTAATATAGTTTTTGTGTGATTATTTTGGTCAGGGAGGCCAGGAAACAAATGAGCAGTCTCTACCTATAAAGACACAGAAAGGAAACTCTTTACAACTGTTTGAGTTCACAGTGTTGGGGAGTTAATGAACATGGACCAGGAAACTGGAAATGTCCCACTATGGAACTGTCAGAATATTACCAGGGTCTGAGTTCCAGTCCTGGACATCATGATGGTGACATTAAGAATGGATACCACATTCCTCCATCTCCTCATACCAAGGCTACAACAGTGTCCTGGAGTGTCACTACCACCCAGTCTCTTTCCACCATGGGCCATTTCACAGCCTCCCTTTCTTCCTGTAGTTCCTGGTTCAATTCTTCAGGCTCCAAGAAGGTGATCTGATTAGAACCCATTATTCTACTTCATCAATCCCCTTTGCCACGTGGGCTGTCTTGCCAGCCATGTCCTAGTCCCCAACACAGAGAACCTCTCCCTGACTGAATGCTGGTCCTAGTGTCCCCTTGTCTTAGCTGTCCTTTTCCTCTGCATTCTTTCGTTGGCCCTCACGTTCCTCAAGATGCTGCACTATGATTTAAGGAGGCTCATGTTGGACTTTTGTTGTCTGAATAGTGGCACACTTTCTAGAGGCTGTGGCACCTTAAAGTAGGGCCTATCTGGCAGAAGTATGTCCCCAGGAAGAGGCTTTTTAAAGGTTATGGCCTGAGGAATGGAGAGCTGGCTCAGCAGTCAAAAGCGTCTTCTGCTGTTACATAAGACCCAAGTTCAATTCCATTCCCAGCACCCACATCAGGCAGCTCACATCTGGCTATAACTCTTGTTCTAAAGGATCTGATACTAATGGTCTCTATGGGCACCTGCATTAATGTATACATACCCCTACACAGATACACACACACACACACACACACACACACACACACACACACACACATAACCATGAATAAAATGGATCTTAAAGGTTGTTGACGGCCTTGTGGTCTACCACCCTGCTAGCTAAACAGCTTCGTCTACCATGTACTAAGCAGCTTTGCCACTCCTTCTTTACTGTGATGGACTGCAATTCCCTGAAACTGTGAGTCAAAAGAAATCTTTCCTTCACTATATTATCTGGGTCGGGTGTTTTGACACGGCAATAGAAAAGTAACTAACAGGCCCACCTTGAAACTCACTTCTGGGAGCAGCTTGTTGAGGGTTCCCACAATGCTAGCTCACAGATGATATTCATGACCTAGGTGTAAGTCCCAGTTTGGAATCCCTAGTCCTCTTTCTCAGTGCTGAAAACTAACAACCCAGAGTTTCTCCCGCTTCCCAAGAGACTCTCTTCTAGCTGGTGCAATCATGGCTCTGTAAATCACTGGCCCTGCAGATGGTGGAAGATGGAACTCCGCCTCCTGCAGAGATCTCCACCTCCTCGAGACTCCGGCTCCATCTTCCTATCCATCCTCCAAGAAGCTGGCAGAATGGTGTCTGAGGGACAGCCTCACTGCCCAGGGGGCCCAGAGTAACCCCCTATCCTTGACAGCCACAGGGGGACAGACACAAGATTTCCCCGACAAAGCAGAGCAAGATAAATCCTGCCGATAAGTGAAGGCTTGAAACTTCTCGGTGGCAGCAGCTGTTAATGACCTTGGGATCAGGAGATAAGAGAACCCAAGCTAAAGATAACCCCTTAGTTTAATTATTTTCTAAGAAGACTTTGCACATCAAATCTGCCACTCCAAGACAGCGAGACACAAAGCAGGCCAGCAGAGAGTTGTCAGGAAGAAAGCAACATTTAAAGAATAGGAAAGACACAATGGATTCTTGGCAAACGCTAAGGCTGGCCCGAGGCAGTTATTAGCCACAGTCCTGAGCCTACTCGCTCCCATTAGTGGTGAGGCTCAGCTGACATCCCATCCCTCCCCAGACTGCCTCTGTTCTCTAGCCACTTAACAGTCACGATAAATTTTTCTGTGGCTCCCTTTAAAACATTATCCCCCTAGGGGGTATTCTAGTTTACTTTGAGCGCACTATAACAAATATTCTCAGCCAAGAGCTGAAATGGCAGACGGGAGAGTCTGCCCAGCCTGAGTAACTCACTACACAATAGTGGGGTGGGGTGGGGTGGGGTGGGGTGGGGTGGGGTGGGGTGGGTGGAGAGCCAGGCCGTCTCCAGCTCTAACTCAGTCCCCTCCCACTTTGAGTTGAGCAGAGACTCCCAAGTTCTTCCACACACTCTCTATGCCAGTCTGGGTCCCTTAAGCCTCAGACCACACACAATGTAGGTGATAGTCTCTTCCTTTCTTCCATATTCGTCTAGAACAGCCTGTATAGACCGAGCATGTGGCTTCTCCACCACCTGCATCGAGGAAGGGTTTAGATTTCATCTGCGGGCAGCGTGACTGGCTTTGGCTGTCAGTTATCAGCTGTTTTGTGTTCAAGAGAAGTCTGTGCCACTGAGGCCACACCTGTCCCACACGCCCCACAGCCACAGGCAGTGAAGCACAGGTACAAAGTGACTCGTTTCTCCCCACCAAGGGTTACCGAGCTCCCTCAGCCCCATCTCTAAGAAGCAGCTTCCTATCTTCTTGGCCCATGATGCAAGCCATCGCAGAAGGAAGATGGAATGCCTAGGACAGTAGGACATCTTCTCACGGTCTTGTACCCATACCCACAGCTGGACACAGTCCCCAGAAAATGAACTTGCATCTACCCCTTCTCTCCTTCCACGTGCTTCTTCTCTCTGATTGCTCATTCAGATTGTTTGGATTCGACCTTCATCCACCATTCAAGCAGAGAATAGTGATTTGTAAGTTTACCCCTAAATAAATATCTATCTCTCAGTTCTGAGCTAGTGTGGGATTTCTTATAAACATCCGTTCACCGCTTCATCTGGCGGGATTACTGCGACATACATACACACACACACACACACATATATATATACATACATACATGCATACACATATATGTGTGTGTGCATGTAAATGTATCAAGACAGAGCACCTGCCTAGCATATGCAAGGCCTGGGTCTCATCCCCACCCAGAAAAACATGTATGCATACATACATACAAACTAGAAAGGGGATAAGCTTAAAAATTAAGAACCTAGTGTCCTGAAAAGTTACAAAATATTTGGGTGCCAGGCATGTCTGGCTATACCCGGGGAGGATGCTCATAGGTCGAGAGTTCATAAAACAGTCTTGACTGGTTCCTGTCACACACCCCCAGGTCAAGATTAACAGTGTTGCCTTTTGCCATGGCTGTTTGTCTGTCTATCATCCTTACATACATTGAGAGTGAGACGGTGGCTCTTGGTGATGAGTGGAAGGCACACTGTCCCAGGCCAGCCTGGAGTTTGACTGACCTCTGGACCAGCCACCAGCTTGGGACCTGTGAATGAAGTTCCTGAACTTTTGTTGCTTTGCCTGAACGATGGAACTGATAAAAACATACCCAGTTCTTCACGTGTGGTTGCTGAGAATACCAATTCAAGAAATGGGTAAGCTTTTGCTGGCTCCCCTTGGTTCAGGCTGCCTCCCAAGGTAGGAAGGTAAACCTGTCTACCCAAGCCCCTGGGAATGAACGGCCCTGACCACAGCCTCTGCGGGCAGGCCACCAACAGCACGCGGCTTCTTTTTATTGCCAATTATAACTGTCATCTCCACCTGCATCTTAATCCGGGAAATTCGTTTTGCAGGTTTGGCCACCTCTTGGGATAATGGTTCTATAAGCTTCCTTCCTAAGAAAGTCCTTTCAGAATTTGAAAAACAAATGTTGTGTCCTCTTGATCCCCTGAGCTTACCAGTTCAACACTATGATCATGTCCCTGCTTCTCCTTCAGCTCTGCAGCCCAAGGCATCGTCCCCTAATGGCAAACCAGCATGTCGCCCTAAACCAGCAAGCCGTGCTCAGTCACTGCTGATGTCCAGTGTTATAGTTAAGCCGATTGGCTTATGTCTGAGTAGGGAGCAGCTTTTACTCAGCTTTGAAGACAGAACGTGGGTTTTAATTTGCGCTGCTGAATGCAGGGCCCACAGAAGTACTTTAAAAATTGCCTAGTGCTCTGACTGGATGTTGAGGTTATCACACCTGATTTCTGTTGCAGTCTAACGTTTCACCCGTGGGAATAAGTGTCATAGAACGGTGCAGGAAAATGTTTGTGTACACCAGTGCACCATGTAGCCCCTGCTTAAAGCCCTTCAGGGATGCTGCAGGGGAATCTGCAGAGTGGAGTTTATGACACTTGGACTGACATGTGACCTTAATCAGACCCCTGACCTGATGTCCCCACCACTCTGCAAAGCCCCAGCTAGGTAAACTCCGAGTCACCTGCTGACATCCATCCAGGCCTGCCTTGTCACGTCTCCCCGCATTGGCCAGCCTTCCCCACAGCTGTGTGCTCACTCACTGTCGCCAGTCTCCTCGTGTGTCTCATACTTCAGATTCTAGCTCTAAGGAGTGGTGTTTATGACATTTTTGTGGGAGATCTTCCAAAGAAAAAAGTATTTGTGCAGGTGGCAGTGGTACATGACCTTTAATCCCAGCTCTCCAGAGGCAGGCAGATCTCTGTGAGTTCGAGGCCAGCCTGGTCTACAGAGCAAATTCCAGGACAGGCTCCAAAAGCTACACAGAGAGACCCTGTCTCAGAAAGAAAGAGAGAAAGAAAGAAAGAAAGAAAGAAAGAAAGAAAGAAAGAAAGAAAGAAAGAAAGAAAGAAAACAGTATTTTCACACATTTTTATTGAATCAAACTTAATCCATCTTGCAATGACCCTAACATTGCCCCGAAACCTGTTTCACGCAAAGACAATATATCTCAGAAATAATGGGACTGTGCTGATCCCTCTTCTCCTATCTCTTAAAATATCTTACTACTTTCTTACCCTGGAGATTATAATCCTTCACTGGTCCAGCTGTGCCAGATGCGGCGAAGGTGACCTTGTAATGGAAGAACAATGGCGCCTCCTGGAAAGAGGACGACGCGAGGAGGGAGAACATACCTCACATTTTTCTGAGTGTGTGTGTGTTCATCTATGTGCAGGTACACAGGTGTGTGCGTATGTTAAGGCCAGAGGACAATCTCAGGTGTTGTCCCTCAGGTGCCATCTACCTTGTTTTCTTTTGAGACAGAGCCTCGCTGGCCTGGAATTCACCAAATAGTCCTAGTAGGATGGCTGGTGAGCTCCAGGGATCTGCCCGTCTCCACCTCTCGGGTCTGAGATCAAATTCAGGTCCTCATGCTGGCCCTGTGAAAGCTTTAGCAACCGAGTTAAGTCCCCAGCTCGCCCTCCTGCCTTCATGGTGCCAAAAGGATGACGTCATCTTCCATGGAGGTGCGAAAGAAGACGGGAGATGCTGTCTTCGTGGTCTGCTTTTAGCCTTCACGGAACACAATTAGCAATTCAGAATTTTTCATTTTTCTACCTTGAAAGGCCGAAAAAAATGAAAATGGACAGAGAAAGACTTTTCAGATTATTAGATGAGCCAGATGATAAGAGGAAGAGCAGTCTCGGTTCTAATAATGGGGTAAAATGTGCTTTATAAGTAAGCCTCAGCCTATGACTCCCCAGGTGACTCCACCCAGAGTGAATTTCTCAAGCAAAAGAATTAGTGCATGAATAATACATCTTTGTGGAGAAGGAGCGAATACAGGACATTTTACCTGCCGCACAACAGGAAGGTCTTTGTCTTGCTATAATTTGGGACAATAACCTGGACCATCGCATCTTGCAGAAACCATGTGACCGTTTCACTTTGGATGCTTTTTGCACATGGAAGTTCACTTGATGCAAAGAAGCCTGGACACTTGAATTCCTACCAAGGTTTCTAATGGAGTTGTGTACAGTGCCGTCTCTTCTCGGTTCTGTGCAGTCGTTATAGAATGACTCGAAATGAAAAAATGAGTAAATTCTCCAGTGGTCTCTGATGACAGAATGCATAGCGGTGCTGGGGGTTGAAGTCCAGATGTCGTGCTATCTACCTTCTGGAACTTTCTGTGGCTGCTCCGGTCCACCTAGAACTTTTACTGTTTCAAGAACCTCAGCCCAAACAAAGCTTTAAGGTGACCTATATTCTCTCTCCCTCACTTGCTCTCAGTCTAGCTCCCTCACCGTGTGTGTGTGTGTGTGTGTGTGTGTGTGTGTGTGTTGCACATGCAGAAGCCACAGGAGGATATTGGGTTTCCTGCTCTATTTTTCTCTACCTACAGTGATGGAGGAAGGTCATTGGTTAAATAAAAGAAACTGCCTTGGCCCTGATAGGACAGAAAATTAGGTAGGCGGAGTAAACAGAACAGAATGCTGGGAGGAAGAGGAAGTGAGCTCAGACTGGATAGCTCTCCTCTCTGGGGCAGACACAATGAAGCTCCAACCCAGAATGGACGTAGGCTAGAATCTTCCTGGTAAGTCACCACCTCGTGGTGCTACACACATTAATAGAAATGGACCAAGCAGTGTTTAAAAGAATACAATTTGTGTGTCGTTATTTTGGGGCATAAGCTAGCCAGGCAGCCGGTAGCTGGGTGGCAGGAACAAGGCCCCCAGCTCCTTCAACAAGACAACATCTCAGACTGGCAGCTCCTGGCCTGTCTCTAGCCCACTCTAGCACTGAGGTCAAAGGCCCATGTGGAACCCATGTCGTGAGTTCTGGAGACTTGAACTCAAGTCCTTATGCTTGCGTGGCGAATGCTCTTACCCACCGAGCCATCTTCCCAGCCTTTAACATCTTGATTTCTTATCTAAGCCCAAACATAAGGCTCTCCAGGTAAAGATGTTAATTCAACAAATGGTTAAGTACCACAGCTAGGGCTGTGACCACCCATGGAGACACAATAGTGGGACAAATAAATACCATCTCCACCATTGAATCTCTTTCAAAAAACAGAACACTTCAGCCTCAGTGTGACAGACTTATCTCTGCACCGTCACCCCTCTTCTCTCTGCAAGATCTCAGGAAATATTTGGCTCTCTGAGCTGGGTTCTCGCTTGTGGTTGCCCTCTGAGCTGTGGCACTAAAGGTCATGGTAATTCTTGTGCCAGAAAAACACAAGGTTCTATCTAAGACTAATAGAATCAGTCGGAGGCACAGGAGTAATTGTCAAATTTGGGGCAATTTGAACAACAAAAAATAATATTTTACTAAGTGTGTATGACTCACTGAGGATCTAGGGGTGGGATTCATCACTAGAAATCAAGCGCAGGGCCTCATGCGCTCTTCCACTGAACTGCATCCCTAGACTGCTGTTGTAAGATCTATATGCATCTACAGAGCCCCATAAAAGTCTGGAGATCATAGCTTGCCTAGTACACACAAATCTTGGACTAGATGCATAGCATTGTATCAAATCAAAACAAACAAACAATGTACTTACAAAGAGAGAAGACGAAAGAAGAAATGAAAAACAGAAGAGAAGCCATTAAGAAGCAAGGAAGCAACCAGGAAAAATTATCACTCTGCAAATCCCAAGAAAAACCTCTGAGTCAGGTGAGGACCCCAGCCCCACTTTTTTTTGAAAATTCTGGCTCCCCAGTTAAGACCACATACTGATCTTGCAAAGGACCTGCTCAGGGCCCAGCACCCATGTCAGGTGGCTCACAACTGTCTGTAACTCCAGTTCCAAGGGACCCAACTCCTTCTTCCAGAAAAAAAAAGCACTTTGAAAGCTATACAGAAACAAAAGATGTTCACAGTCCCTGAGTTATCACCTCATGGGTTTCTAAATGACTAGAAAGACATCGTGCTCCGTCACACTGGTCTGTCAGCTGCTCCCTCCACGAAGGAGACCTAACAGCAGTTGCTTGCTGTATAACGATGAGAGAAATCCAGAGTGTCACTTTCATAATTATTTTCGCAAAGGAAAATTTAATATGAATCAAATCAAAATGAAGAAGCTCCAGGAAAATCCGTAGTGATGAGCGTTCAGTAAGACAACTGAGCAGAAAATTTCAAAAGGTCACTGTCAAAGCACAGAGTCAAACATGAGGACCGGTCTAGGTTTTGATGATTTAAAAAGTGGCCCCAAAATACAATAGATGACAATTGGGTCCTGGATTTTTTTTTTTAAATCCTGAAAGAAATCTTGAAGACTCATGGGAAGCTTTGACTATATGTCAGATCTTAGATGATGCTGAATTGTGATTGATGAGGGTGTAAGGGTGAGGAGAATGTGTTAATCTTGGTTGGTACCTGACAAGGAGAAGCCCACAAGAAACATGGAAATGCATGATTCAACTTTCAAACCGTTGCACTAGCAACGAGTGGGGGTGGGGAGTTGGGAGCAGCCATGATCAAGGTACATTGCATATGCGACTGCATTGTCAAAGAATAATTCTACTTCAAAGAATAATTCTAAAATATTAATAATAGCAATTATGTGGTGACCACGGATGTTAAAGATGTATGCAATTCTCTGAGTTTAAAATTGATCTGACCAACAGCAATATCAATAGCCTCTGAGGAAGTCCAAAGGATTTCTTTTTATTTTTTAATTTGCGTATAGTTTGAACTTCTTCTCACAATAAGTATGTGTTGGTTGTATAGTTGAAGGGGGGGGATTCTCATTTGAGAAGAAAATACCATTTCCTGTTCCATAAGTGATCTTTCCGGCTGAGGGTGGTCCTGGGGCCGTTGTTCTGTGGTGGAATCTTGTTCACTCAGCACAAGGGAACATCGTATAGGTTGTATACACCAACTCTGTCTCTTAAAGTCCTTAGTTCCCCTTGGCGTGTTCCAGTTTCACTGCATAAGTATCACTCTAATCACGTGAAACAAAATTTTGCAAAAAAGAAGAAAGAAAGAAAGAAAGAAAGAAAGAAAGAAACCACCATGCACAAGCCTGCATGCTTATCTCCCGCCTGTCCACATCTGTAAATCCTTCTGAATCTATGCCTCATTAATTTAAAACCATCTGGATGCTGCTCACATTGGGATGTGCCCTGCTTTATGTTCCTACAAACTGCATTGGACAAGCTCAGAGGGGTCCAGAATGTCATCGAATAGCTCGTGACTCAAATTGCGTGCACAGCCCCGGGCACAGTGCCTGGCACCCAGAAGCTTTGTTGCATATGTGTCGATGAACACGTAAGAACACACAGAATTATGCTGGCAAAGGAGGCTCGCCTGTGCCCGGTTGAAAGCATACACATGCAAGAAGCTATGGAATACAAATCAGAATGCTCTCACGCCACCCCTGAGCCCCACACAGAGCCCTCTAGTGCCTTCTGTCTCCAGGCAGCAGGGAATTCAAGCAGAAAATTCACTATTAATGGTTCCATAAAACATTCAGGTCCCAGATGCAGCCCCTTGGAGGCCGTGTGACAGTCTAGAATACAGATGTATTTCCTCAGTGGGGAGCCCGTTATCAGTCAGCGTGTTGTGGTAGGAGTCTAGCCTCCCAGAACCAGACCTGGGGAACCCTGACCTCTTTAGTGGGCAGCAGATATGAAGAGATGGAAACCAGTGTCTCTGGGGAAGTTCTTGTCCTGAAGCAGGTGCTAGGCGAGGCGAGGTTGTATTCAACACACCTTCCTTCCCTTTGAGAAGCAACCCCATTGTCTTAACTGACCATTTGGCTCCTTGTGGATCTTTGGTGCTGTGCTTATGTGTTTCCATGAGTAAATTCTCAAGATGTCAGAGTGTATGCATGAGCAGTAAATGCCCTGGGATGATGTGGCACTGTGCCCGTGTGTACAAATCTTTCTAAAGCCTGCAGTGGCCCGCAGTGGGAAGAGACCATGGAGGACCAAGAAGGTTGCGATAGGATGCTTAAACCATTGACTTTTCATTGAAACAGGAAAAAAAAAAATGGACTGTGAAACCTGTTTTGTATTACAAAGGATTGGAACTACTTTGTCTCTCCTTTCCCCCAAAATTGTATTCTGTATTTTCCTCTTCAGAAGCAGGAAATAGCTTGGGGACGATAGTCATCTGGCATGAAGAACCCAATTTTGTGAAATGGCACCATCCCAGCTTTAAGGCAACCGCTGTCTGATGTGACGCAGGGGAAGGGAGGGCGAAGACTCTTCCCCAGTGAAGCACGGGTGGGTGCTGTAGCCAATCACACCTCTGACGGGGGTGAAGGGCAGATTGGCGAGCAGAGATTTCCTGATGTAAAAAACAGAAATATCAAGATATTCAGAGATTTATTTTTCATGTAAAACTGCTTTCAGGAGGCCTAGGGAGCTTTCCACGCAGGCCCCTTGACTCTGTGTTTTCTAGCAAAATCCTGAGACGGCAGGCAGCCCCGCAGCGCCAGTCACAAACGCAGGCACACCTCCACACTCTCCCCTCCTCTCTCCAGTCAATAAGTATTGTGTACCAAGCTGGATGCTCTAATATATATAGCAAAAACTTGCTGTGTTTTCTGTGGCCCAGGGGAAGCCTGGGTCCCGAGGCCACCCCTCCGGGCGTCTGCTGCCTGGGTCAATATGCTTTCTCGATGGATCTGAGCCCGCACCTGCCTGCTCCCTCTTTCTGTCGGCTCAGACAGATCTCACTTGCTCTTTCAGACCCTACTCACCTCTGCCCCATCCACTGAGCCTTTCCGTGATCCTTACAGGAAGGAATCCAAGTCCTCTCAGGGCCCAAGCATCTTTGCAGACACTTGAACGGCCTTACAATCCTCTGTGTAACTCTCATCATCTGAGCCACTGTGGCACAGGCTATGTGGATCAGCACTCATTAGCATAATTCTTGTAGCTCAGGTAAGCATCTTCACCTCTCTGGGTTAGGATCCCTTCCTTCTGACAGCACCGGGCACCGCACTCACCATTGTGGTCGAGTCCACACTTTCAGAGGCCGTCACCGGCTCTTTGCAAGAAAGTTCTACTCACTTAAAATCTAGTGTTTATGTCTTCTCAGTTAAAATGTCACCAAAAGAGGTGGTGAGGTGGGCAGACAATGGAGAACTCACCTGTTACTATTGGTAGAAATTAGTAAAGACCTTAAAGAAAACAACATTGAGTTTCCTCAAAACAAAACAAAAAAAAAGGAAGAAAGAAAACAGAATGAACGTATGATCCAGCTATTCATTATCAGACATACATCCAATGACACTACAATCAGTATATGTCAAAGAAATAAGAGGATTTCCACGTTCAGCGTCCACTAGTCACAATAGCTAAGAAGTAGACCCTTGAACATGTTTTTAAAGTGGTATATCTCTATAAAAAAGCAATGGAATCCTGTTGCATGCAGCAATGTGTGTAGGACTGTGAGGTATTATGTTAAGCAAAAAAAGCTAAGTACTGAAAAACAACTCCAGTGGTCTCCTTCATATAAAGGAGCTTTAAGTATTGAACCTAAGGACTGTCAGAGGCTCAGTGGATAAAAGCATTGGCAATGCAAACCTAACCACCTAAACGTGTTTCCTAAATCCATGGTGGAAGGACAGAACCAGCTCCCAAAAGTAGTCCTATGACATCCACATGTATACACATATGACTAATAAGTAAGAAATAAACACTTTTTAAAAAAAACTGTTAAGTGATTCCATCTAAACATAAAAGTATATACCTTCTTCTCAGCACCTCATGGAACCATCTCAAAAATTGACCTCGGTAACAAAACAAACCTCAACAAATACAAAAAAAAAAAAAAAGGAATAACCCATGTATCTTATCAGATCACCATGGTTTAAAACTAGAAGTGAACAGCAATACTAATTCCAGAAAACCCACAAACACATGGAAAGTAAACAATGCTCACCTGAATCATCAATGGGTAAAGGAAGAAATAAAGGGGGAAATTAAAGACTTCCTAAAATTCAATGAAAATGACCACACAACATACTCAGATTTATGGGACACAATGAAAGCAGTGTTAAGAGGAAAGTTCATAGCACTAAATACCTACATAATGAAGTTGGGAAAATCCCATACTAGTAAAGTAACAGAACATTTGAAAACTTTAGAACAAAAAGAAGCAAACTCACCCAAGAGAACTAGACAGCAGGGAATAACCAAATTGGGGGCGAAATCAAAATAGAAACAAAGAATCAATGAGACTAAGAGTTGGTTCTTGGAGAAAATCAACAAATAGATAAACCTTTATCCAAACTAACCAAAGGCAGAGAGAGAATATTCAAATCAACAAAATCAGAAATGAAAAGGGGGGCATAACAACAGACACGGAGGAAATACAGAGGATCATCAGGTCATATTTCAAAAACCTGTGCTCCACAAAATTGGATAACTTAAAGGAAATGGACAACTTTCTAGATAAATATCACTTATCAAAATTAAATCAAGACCAGATAAGCAAATTAAACAGACCTATAACTGCTGAAGAAATAGAAACAGTCATCAAAAGTCTCCCATCCAAAAAAAGCCCAGGACCAGATGGTTTCAGCTCAGAATTCTACAAGATTTTCAATGAAGAACTAATACTAATACTCCTAGAACTATTCCACACAATAGAAGTAGAGGGAACATTGCCAAACTCTTTTTATGAGGCTACAATTACCCTGATACCCAAACCACAGAAAAACATTACCAAGAAGTAGAATCACTGACCAATCTCACTTATGAACTAAATACTAAATAAAATACTGGCAAATCAATGCAGGGATGGTTCAACATATGAAAATCTGTGAATGTAATCCACCATATAAACAAACTGAAAAATAAAACCACATGATCATCTCATTAGATGACAAAAACACTTTCGACAAATTACAGCATCCCTTCATGATAAAGGTCTTGAAGAGAGCAGGGATACAAGGAACATACCTAAACATAATAAAGACAATATACAGCAAGCCAACAGTCAACATCAAACTAAATGGAAAGAAACTTTCAGCAATCCCACTGAAATCAGGAACAAGAAAAAGTTGTCCACTCTCTACATATCTATTCAATATAGTCCTTGAGGTCATAGCTAGAGCAATAAGACACCAAAAGAAGATCAAGGGGATACAAATCAGAAAAGAAGACATCAAACTCTCACTATTTGCTGATGATATGATAGTTTACATAAGTGACCCCAAAAATTCTACCAAGAAACTTCTACAACTTATAAACACTTTCAGTAATGTAGCAGGATACAAGATTAATTCAAAAAAATCAGTAGCCCTCCTGTACACAGATGATAAATGGACTGAAAAAGAAATCAAAGAAACGTTACCCTTCACAATAGCCACAAATAGCATAAAATATCTCATAGTAACTCTAATAAAACAAGTGGAAGACTTGTATGATAAGAACTTTAAATCTTTGAAAAAAGAAATTGAAGAAGACACCAGAAAGTTTAAAGATCTTCCATGCTCTTGGGTAGGCAGAATTAACATAGTAAAAATGGCAATCTTACCAAAAGCAATCTACAAATTCAATACCCATCAAAATCCCATCAAAATTCTTCACAGACCTGGAAAGAACAATACTCAACTTCATATGAAAAAGCAAAAAACCCAGGATGGCCAAAACAATCCTATACAATAAAAGAACTTCTGGAGGCATCACAATCCCTGACTTCAAACTCTACTACAGAGCTACAGTACTGAAAACATCTTGGTATTTGCATAAAAATAAACAGGAGGACCAATGGAACTGAACTGAAGACCTGGATATTAATCCACACACCTTCGAATACCTGATCCTTGACAAAGAAGTAAAAAATATCAAATGGGAAAAAAAGCATATTTAACAAATGGTGCTGGCATAACTGGATATCAATATGTAGAAGAATGAAAATAGATCCATATCTATCACCATGCACAAAGCTCAAGTCCAAATGGATCAAAGACCTCAACATAAAACCAGCCACACTGAACCTCATAGAAAACAAAATGGGAAGTACACTTGAATGCATTGGCACGGGAGACCATTTCCTAAATATAACCCCAGCAGCACAGACACTGAGAGAAACAATTAATAAATGGGACCTCATGAAACTGAAAAGCATCTGTAAAGCAAAGGACACAGTCAATAAGACAAAACGACAGCCTACAGAATGGGAAAAGATCTTCACTAGCCTCACATCAGACAGAGGTCTGATCTCCAAAATATATAAAGAACTCAAGAAATTGGACACCAAAAGATCACACAATCCAATAAAAAAAAATGGAGTACAGACCTAAACAGAGAACTCTCAACAGAGGAATCTAAAATGACTGAAAGACACTTAAGGAAATGTTCAACATCCCTAGTCATTAGAGAAATGCAAATCAGGGGCTGGAGAGATGGCTCAGCGGTTAAGAGCATTGCCTACCCTTCCAAAGGTCCTGAGTTCAATTCCCAGCAACCACATGGTGGCCCACAACCATCTGTAATGAGGTCCGGTGCCCTCTTCTGGCCTGCAGACATACACACAAACAGAATATTGTACACATAATAAACAAATATTTTTTAAAAAGAGAAATGCAAATCAAAACAACTCTGAGATCTCATCTTACACCTGTAAGAATGGCCAAGATCAAAAACACTGATGACAACTTATGCTGGAGGTTGTGGGGAAAAGGGAACACTTCTGCATTGCTGGTGGGAATGCAAGCTGGTACCGCCCCTTTGGATGTCAGTGTGGCGATTTCTCAGAAAATTAGAAAACGACCTTTCTCAAGACCCAGCAATACCACTTTTGGGTATATATCCAAAGGATGCTCAATCGTGCCACAAGGGTATGAGCTCAACTATGCTCATAGCAGCTTTGCTTGTCATAGCCAGAACCTGGAAACAACCTAAATGCCCCTCGACCGAAGAAGGATAAGGAAAATGTGGTACATTTACACAATGGAGTACTACACAGCAGAAAAAAATAACGACATCTTGAATTTTGCAGGCAAATGGATGGAGCTAGAAAACATCATTTTGCGTGAGGAAACCCAGACACAGAAAGACAATTATCACATGTACTCACTCACATGTGGTTTTTAAACATAAAGCAAAGAAAACCAGCCTATAAATCACAATCCCAGAGAACTTAGACAACAATGAGGACACTAAGAGAGACTTACATAGATCTAATCTACATGGTAAGTAGAAAAAGACAAGATCTCCTGAGTAAATTGGGAGCATTGGGAGAGGGTTGAAGGGGAGAGGAGAGGCAGAGAGGGGAGCAGAGAAAAATGTAGAGCTCAATAAAAATCAATTAAAAAATTTTAAAAAACTGTTAAAAGGAACTTATGGAACTTAGCCTGCTGTGGTGGTGTATGCCTGTAGTCTCTGACACTTGGGAAGCTGATGCTGGAGAATCACTTTAGCCTCAACAACATAGCAAGACCCCCATCTCAACAACAACATAATTAAAGTTGCAAAAGTAGAAAGAAAAATAGCGATTACCCGAGGATGAGGAAGGAAGATCAGGAACATGGAAGTTGGCTAAAAGGTACAAAAACACAGTTAGATAAGAACTAAGTTCTAGTGTTCTGTAACACCATTGGCAATGATTTATTGTGTGTTTTAAAATAGATAGAGCCAAGGATTGGGTGTCCACACCGAGAAATGACAAATGTTTGAAGTAGCAAAGATGATAGCTGCATTCCATGTCATAGACATGAATAATAACCCCATGACGCTGTGATGGCATTGCCAACCACCATGACTTGGTTATTCCATGTGGTATATATGAATCTCTATCACTCAGACCTTAAATATGGATGATTCTTATGCACCAATTAAAAACAAAAAGCCCATTCAGGGCTAGAGATGTGGTTCAGTAGTACACCACCTTCCTGGCATATGCAAGGCCTTGGGTCCCATCCTTAGTGCCTGCATCAATAAATAAAGAAATAACGCATCCAATGAAGGGACCTTATTTCTCAGACGTTCCACCTTGCCCTCGATACTTCAAAAGTCCATCCTTTCTCGGACACAGAGTTGTGGAGAGATGTGTCTATTTTTAATGTCCTCCTATATTGTGACTTGAAAGAGTCTTAAAAACGTGAAGCTGGGTTGCCCTCTTTGGAAAAGCAGAAGCAGCTTTACCAGCTGGGACCCTGCTGCTGCGGTTACTAAGGAGACCAATTGGCTGGAGGCGCTTTAATTCATCAGTAAACCCTGGGTGGCTACACCTGGAAGGAAGGTGCTCTCAGCCTTGGGAGGGGGAGATAACTGGGTACGTGGAGACCGGTAGGGTTGTTCAGAAGTGGCAAGGTTCTGAGCACTTTCTCCCCCCGCAGTTCCTCTTTAGAGTGGGTCCGACACCTGTTCTAAAAGTCTGCTCCTATCCCGGCCAGCGGGATATGAACCGGAGTCCCTGATAAACCTAGGGGAGAGGAATGGAGGGTACAAGAGACAAGACTCACCTGTGGGGACCGTGGGAATCTGCTCCTTAGTTACCGCCTGCTATAGTCCTCAGCTTGGGCCCTTCTCCTGAGAGAGGAAAACCAGCAAAAGCAGGAGAGATGAGCCGAGGTGGCCTCCCTCAGCAAGTGCATTGGCGATTCTTTCGTCGCTGCTACAGGACGCTGGCAGAACCACATAAGGGAAGATGAGTTGGCTCTCCAGAAGGCAGTAGTCCATCACGGCACCAGTAGCATGTGGTGAGCATCCCTCACAAGGTGGTCAGCAACCAGCCCCACTTCCTAAAAGCTCCTCAGCCTTCCAAAGGGCAGGAGACTGAATATTCAAAACAGCCTATGGGGGATGCTTAGGACTCAAAACCAGAATATGATTGTGTGTGCGTGTGCGTGTGCGTGTGTGTGTGTGTGTGTGTGTGTGTGTGTGTAACAAAGAACAACCACAGCATCAATCATCAGTCACCAACCACCTTGTTTTTGAGACACAGTCTCTCATTGGCCTGGTACTGGTGTTTGCCAAGTAGGCCATGCTGACTGGCTGGCTAGGCCGGGCGTCTACCTGACATCCTTCCCCAAGGCTGGGATTAAAAGTGCACACCACCATGCCTGGCTTTTTTTTTTTTTAATATAAGTTCTGGGGTGTCAAATCCAAGTCACCATGCTTACAAGATAAGCCCTTTACTGAGCTGTTTTCCCAGGGTGTCTGTTCAGTCAGGAAAACAAAGGAGAGCTTGTGACTCTCTAACCAGTCACCACGCTGTGCAACAGGAAAGACAAGGACCCCGCAGCATGAGTCTGTAGCAAGGTACACAGGAGAAAGCCATCACGGAGTGACAAACTTGTACTCTCCTTTCTGAAGGGTGTGTTCTCTCCCTGAGCTCATCCCACCCCTCCCCTCTATCTCAGAAATAGCCTGATGGAACACACATCTCCATTCGACTCTCAGAGAACCTCCAGGCCGCTGGCTTCACCTCTCTCATTTGATAAATGAGAATGAAAACGTCAGAGGAGGAGACTCCTCACGCTCACTTTTTTTCCTTTCCTTGGCTGTGGCATAGGAAAGTATTTAGCTCTCTCAACATTCTTTTTTTGGTTTGTTTTTTTATATATGTAACAGGGTTTCTCTGTGTAGTCCTGGCTGTCCTGGAACTCACTCTGGAGACCAGGCTGGCCTCTAACCCAAAGATGCACCTACCTCTGCCTCCTATGTGCTGGGATTGAAGGCTTGAGCCGCCACCGCCGGCATCGCTCAACATTCTAAGAATGAATGGCAGGAGTGTTATTCAAGGTATTCCTCTGGGTAAAACATCAAATCCAAATCAACGGCTTAAACAAAAGTGTGGGCTGGCTCTCACCATTGTCCCCTTTTTGTCTTGTGACTGTAGTGTCTAGCCTGCCTGGTCCTGGACAGCGAAGACATTCCGTCACAGTCGCCGTGAGATGGTGTGTGCTGGGGACTATAGTAAAGAAAGAATTCAGCAGGAGAACTGAGCCGGCCTCTGAAAACCGACTTGCAGCTGGGTGCTGATGAGTGAAAGATTCCTGCTGAGCCCAGCCTGGATCCCCAGTCTGTAGAATCATGAGACAGGCACGGTTCTATTGTGTTAAGCCTCTACCTTTGGCGTTAAATGTAACACAACAACGTATAAATGAACCCTTGATGACGTTGAAAATAAAGCATTGAGGGTTTTTTTTACCCCCTTCAAAAAACAGCAGTCTGATCTTTGGAAGTCTAGAATCAGTATGGCAGGTTCATGGCCATGGGAGACCCAGAACTGTCTTTTTAACATTGAACCACCTTTGAATTCTGTGATGGATAATAGTGTCAACTTGATGGGATTTAGAACCATAGAACCAAACCTCTGGGTATGTCTATGAGGGAGCTTCTCAACTAGGTAAACTGAGGCAGAAAGACCCACCCTAAGTGTAGGTAACAACGTACCTTTGGCTGGGATCCCAGACTGAACAAAAAGAAGAAACGGAACTGAGTACCAGCATGCATTGCTCTCTGCTTGCTGAGTGTGACTGCAATATGACTAGCGGCATCAGACTCCATCCAGTTCTTCTCACCATGGCAGACTGTACGTACCCTCAAACTGTGAGCCAAAATACATCCTTCCCCTTGCTTTGTTGAGTATTTGTTTTCCAGCAACAAGAAAAGTAGCCAGTAACCATACGGCTTTCAACTGCGAAGTTGCCTCAAGATCCAGGAGAGCAGCTAGAGCTCCGGCAATCATACATGTGTTCCAGGAAAGGAGGAAGGGGGGGGGGGGAGCCTCCACTGCCTGAGTGGACACTGTAAAAAGAACTTCCTCAAAACCCCACCTAAAGACCAGTGGTTTGACTCTCACTGCCTGCCTCAGCTGCACCAAAGGCCAGGGAAATGCGGAGTTTTAGCTGAGCAGGCTGTCACTTTGAATAAAATCAAACCCCTGCTCAATAAGGAATAACAAGGGGATGGGAACATATTGGGCAGCCAGCCAGCAACATCTGCCACAGCACATACGAGATGAGACTCCATACCCAGGACCCCAAAGTACAGCAAGATGCAAAACTGACCCCCCCTCCTCTCCACATCCCATGACATACAGAGGTCATGCTGACTTCCCAAAGAGGTTGTCCTGGCTGCTTTGGCCCATGGTGAGGAAGTGGACTTCAGAGATCTCTGTGCCACGTGGGCAAGCTGGTTGCCTTGACCTTTTCACCAGCAACATACACAAGTGGAAATTTTATTCTCGGGACTTGTTCTTCACCTGGACAAGTGCTTGCTGTTTGCTTTCTGTTGTGCTATAATTTCAACAGGACAACCGTCGCCACTCAAAAGCATGTTTCCAACACATTTAAACCCTGTGCCCATGAGCAATCAGGGCAAGCGCTTCCCTCCACCCTCCTCTGCCAAGCCCCCAGTCCACCAAGAGCTAGATGTGCGAATGCTTGCTCTCATTGGATGCTGAAAGCCTTGCATCCCGGAATATTTTAAATCTTAGGAGAATGAAGCACAGGGTCCTGGTGCAGTTCTCCTGGAGCAAGGAAAGGGGATCCATGGGGTTAGGCTGGACTCTGAGCTGCCTGTGAGCCACCTGTCTGCAGCATGCTCCCTGCCTGAGCTAAGAAGGAAATTGGAGCTCTGCAGCAGGGCCGGGGTGGCATCAGCAGCCTCCCATACCCTAAGGTGCGGCGGCAGCTTGGAAACCCCCTGGATGCTGATGGAAGACCTCAGGTGGCACCAACTCGGGGGACAAGACAGTGAGATGGGAGAGAACAGGGCACTAGCGTTTACTAAAGGCCTGCGTGTTCCAGATACAAACAGAATCTCATCACTCTGCTCCTAGCTTGGGAGTCGGTGCACCCATTCCACAGAAGGGAATCCCAGACTCGCAGGAGACACACCTGCTCTGAGGGAGAAAGCTGAAATCTCGGGGTCCCTGCCGAGCCCCTGCTCTGCGGTGTGTACTGTACCGTGCTGTGGGCACCTGTGGAAAATGCCTCCAGAGCAACCCTGGTGTGACCTGGAGCTTGCCACCCCAGTGGGATCAGGACATCAGGAGGGGAGCTCAGCCAGCGGGAGGTGGGCACGAGCTCCCCCCTCTCTCCCGTGTGCTGCCTGCGCCTCACTCCTCAGGCAGAAGAGGGTACTGAAGAAGACTACAGGATTTGGGGTCTGCCTCATCCCTTGTCATCAGGAGTCTGTTTCTTCTGAGTGACTTGCCAGCTCTCCCTGCCTGGCCAGCCTCACAGTGGCTCTGAAAGCAAGCGGAGAAGCAGCTGAGGGATCCTGGCTGAACCGGAGTCCAGGTAAAGCAGGCTAGAGGCTGGATTGATGGGGAGGTTGGCGTGTCACAAGTCTGAACGCAGAGCAGGGGAGGGGGCCAGGCAGGCAGGATTGTAGTTGGGTTGTTCGGTTGATGAAGGGGGTCAGCGTAGGCATGTGTCATCGTCGAGGTAGGCAGGGAAGGGGAGGGCTGTGCGTGGGGGGGAGGATATATATGCTGGTGTGGCTGACACAGAGGAACAAGCCTCACATCTGAGAGAGCCCTGTGACAGACAGCGTCAGGTAGGCAATGCATGTGGCACCAACACCAGCCGGCCGGCACTATCTGCCTGGAGTCTCTCGGGGGAAAGCAGGGAAGCCTGGCCGGCCCCTCCACCTCTGTCTTTTGTCCACTGTGGCTGCTGGCTGGTCTCTTGTGAGATTATGGCTTCATTCATCTTATTCTCTGTGTTCCGATGGTAGAGAAGGGGGAGGGCGGAGGGCTGGCTAAGCTCAAAGAGAAATGCGAGAGAAAGCTAAACTTGGAAATGAGGAAAAGTTTTGCTTTCCCAGTTGTGGCCCCTACTGGGTGACAGATACACATGGAAGAGGTGGCTACAGGAGAGAGGGCAGACCCAGGGAAGGGGCTTGCCATTCAGGCAGCCCTGGGAAGCCCCCGGCACACCTTATGGGGATTTTTCATTCCGTGGCTTCCTGCCCTTTGTGTAAGCTGCCGCTCTGGTGTTGTTGGATCTGATGTCATTCTGGTTGGAGTTCTCTTATACCTTAATGGAAATTGTTAACAATATGGAGAAAAGGCAGACCCGAGGGCTGAGCTTCACCTGTGTGCACGGCTGAACGCAGTCAGTCGCTGGCTGGGTGGATTTCCTGGGCATTTCCGAAGGCATGACCTTGGTCCTCCGGATCCGGGCTTGTTTTAAGGTATCCTTTCTCTCTTGACACCTTTCTCTCCACTGCCCGTCTGTCCCATCCAAAGGTCTCTCTTCCCAGGTCGAATGGAACTCTCGCACACGTCAGAGCATCTGAACTCTCTCTGCCCTCTCTCAGCCTTCTCTTTCTCCTCCTCCTCTCTTTGTGAGTCTCGTCCCCCCTCCCTTCTCTACCCATCGTCTCCTCTCCCCCATCTCCCTTTGGCAAGTTCGGAGGGGAATTTCAAGTCAGGCAGGATGATTTGGAAAGGGGGCTATTTAAAGCACGCTGCTTTGGACTTGAATACCCCAAGCCTGGGCTTAAACATCTGTGTTTAGCTTCCTCCAGCAGCTCATAATTGCCCCAATTATAACCAATAACATTGTTCAGCAGACTAACAAAAGCTGCGCTCCACACGGCATTTGCTAGCAAGCCCAAACGAGAGTTTTCGTCGCAGAGGGAGAAAAGTAACTGCCCGGCTTCGTATCAAAACCTCGCAGAGAGAATGCTGTGATTTCTCGCTGCCTGTGGGTGGGTGCACACACCCTCCTTTTTCTCATTTATGGAGCCTAGCAGGGAAATATTCTACAAGCTTCCATCAGTGCCATGATACCTTAACAGAAAGGATTTGTATTCCTTGGGCTTGCTGAGTCTTCTGCAGGGACAACTGCTCCCCCAGACATCACCTGCATAGTCAAAGGAACAGCCGCACTTTTCCAGGTGACAGCCAGCGCTGTCTGCGGAAGGTGCTTTCTGGTGCCGCTGAGGGTCGTCTTCTTCAGGTACAGCGTCCCTTCCTTATCGGCTGGAGTCGGAGGGCACTTAGGGCTGCAGTCAACTCAGCAGGTTTTGCATCGCCAGTGAAGGGAGTAATTGCAGGAATTAGACGTTAGTGGAGCCTGAGAATGGAGCTGTCACCAAGCAATTCCATCTTCAATCAATCAGGTATTTATCAGCTACACCCCACCAGGCAAGGAGAGGCACAGGGGCTCTATAGATTCAGCAGAGGTGCTAATAACAGCACTTTACTTGGTGCAATGATTTACGCACTTCGCACCCATTATCTCCAGCAGCAACCCTGGAAGGCAAAAATCATTATCTCAGAGTTGCAGGAACAAGACCCCCGATGCAGCAAGCAAGCCCAGCCCGGGGCAGCCGTCCTAGGTCTGGTGCTCGCTCCCCTTAAGGTCTGTGGGGCTGGTAAATGAGTTGCAGGCACGTTGCAGGCACACAGCACAGACGGACAGGAAGCAATTCAAGATAATGGGATAATTCAGGACTGGGTGGGATCAGTCCTGCACTTGTGGTCCAGAGAGTCAATGTTGGAGGACCTTGAGGAAGGGTATCTTCCTCCAAGGACTGAGGCCAGTGGAAAGACGGATGGAATCAGGATGGACCAGAGGTCTGAAGGCAGGTAGGACAAAGGCACAAAAGAAAGGCAAAAGAATTAGCATTTCTTGAAGTCACGAAAGGCAGGCAGTAAGATAAACTTGGTTATCTACTTATTTCACACACACACACACACACACACACACACACACACAGCAACAATGAGAGGCTGGATCCTGTATTGTGTACTTGTAATGATGTGGTTCCAAGACCCTCCCCCCGACTCCTCAGCTCACACAGACCATAAGGAAATGTCTAAGTCTCCTGCACTCTGGGTCATTAGGTATTTTAGGAAAGGATGAACTCATCTCGGAAAATGAGAGGCTTCAACACCTCAGCTTTTGGGGGTTTGGGTTCTTGGGAACTCATTAGGCAAATGGGATCTTTGAAATACTTCTCTTCCGATGCTTAGAGCTGCTCCCACCATCTCACATAGACCATGCAATTCTAACCACAAACTCTAGCTCTGAGGTCCAGGGCACACCAATTTGGGGGGGGGCGTGGGGGAAAGGGGACACAAGTTGATCTTCTGAGCATTGTCACCCTCCATAGGCTACAATCACTTTAATCATGGACTTTGCATGGTCCTGGGTCTGTCAAAATCCTGGCAGCTGCTTGGGCATTGCAGTAGCATAGACCAGCCAGGTGGGAAAAGCTGGACATGCCTCCCTGACAGGCAGCCAAGGCTCTGCAGCCTGCAGCGTCATAGTCAGCCTCCCTTCTCCTCATGCCAGTCCTGTGATCTTCCCCCACCCTCTCCCCCCATTCATCCCTTCATTCATCCAACTGGGAACGTGCGTAGTGTCCCTGATAGGAGCCGAGCACTGCTTGTGCCCTAAGTGCAGAACTGTCCGTCATCAGCTTCCTCCCACCTCACAGCTTAAGTCTCAAAATGAGAAGGAGCCCAGACCAGTGGTCTCCAGAGGGGCTTACCCACCCAGATACCTGCTAGGTTACTAAAAATTGAGGTGTTAAATTATTTTTTTATTTGGACACACACGTGCACACGACACACACAGGCACATAAGAACACTTTCTCCTGCAGTCTTCACATGTGGAAGCCAGAGGTCAACATAGGGCTATTGTTCTCCACATTATTTGAACAGCATCTCTCACTAAACCTAGAGCTCCAAGTTTAGCTAGTCTGACGGGAAGCAAACCAGCAGCATCCACTTGTCTCTGCCCCCAGCCTTAGCACTGGGGTTAGAGGCACACAATGCCACTCCTAGATTTTTATCAGGGTTCTGGGGTTCTGAGCACATGTCTTTATGCTTGTGTGGCAAGCATGTTATATACTGAGTCATCACCCCACCCCCCAAATTAATTACCTTACTAAGTAATTAAGTAATTACCTTACTTAATTTGCACGTTAGTGGATTTTATATAATATATGTAACATTCATGGAGATGTTGGGAATGTGTATCCAAAACTGGTTCCTTGTGTCACCGTGGTTCATGAAAATTAATTCTTTATTTCAGAATAACTAGAGGATTTAGAATGTTTACTACACAAAGGAATTGTAAATGTTCAAGGCAGTGGATGTACCAACCACCCCAATCTGATTGTTACACATTGCACACGTGTGGAAATAACACCTGTACTTCCATAAATAGATATAATTGTGTCAATTAAAACTTTCTTTAAAACTGGTTGCTAGAGATAGAAAATTAAAGAAGCTGGACGATTATATGAGTCTAGATGTGTCATTCTCTTCATATCTGGGTTTTCTGATCATTTTTAAAAGAACCTAGAGTGAATTTATAAAAGTAAACAAAAGCTTTAAAAGTCCATCTAAACTATGCTGATAGAGTACGTGGTAGCATTCACCAGGATCAGGAAGGTGAATATTAAGAGCACTCCCTTGCGATGTGTGACAGCCAAAAGGACATGCATCTGACTTCCCTCCTGGCCCTTTGTGAGACCCAGATGCACTTTCATGACCTTCATTTGAGATTGTCTGGAGCCACTACTCTGTGATCTCCTCCCCTCCCCTTCTTTCTTCTCTTACGGGTAGAGGGCAATCCTGGCCATTCATAAAATAAAAGGGTATTATTAACCATCTCATGCAACTGTCTGTTTTAGAGAAAGAGAAACTGAGGCCCAGGAAAAGACAGTGTCATGCCTAAGATCTCACAAGTAGCAACAGAATCAGATCTAGAACCTAGGACCTTGTCTCCAAGCACAGGGCTCTTTCTCATTTACAGCTCTGCCTGAGCACCATTGGTCCACATAGTGTAGACGGGGGCCTTGGTCCACATAGTGTAGACATGCACCTTGGTTCACATAGCATAGACATGCACCTTGGTCCACATAGTGTAGACAGGGGCCTTGGTCCACATAGTATAGACGGGGGCCTTGGTCCACATAGTGTAGACGGGGGCCTTGGTCCACATAGTGTAGACAGGGGCCTTGGTCCACATAGTGTAGACATGCACCTTGGTTCACATAGCATAGACATGCACCTTGGTCCACATAGTGTAGACAGGGACCTTGATCCACATAGTGTAGGCAGGTTGTTTGGTCCACATAGTGTAGACAGATGCTTTGTGCCCTAACTCCCTTGTCCTTCCTCTTCTCTCTGAGTGGAAATTGAGAGCAGGAGAGAGACCTTTTAAGAGTAAATGCATCCATCACAGGAAAGAAAAACAGCAGTCTCCTGGGTAAAAACAAGCCATACTCTATATGGAAGTTTTAGCTGTTGTTACCCCAGAGGTTTTTTTCCCCTGGTGTATGAGAAACCCTGTCATTCTTTGATGTTTCTATTACAGAATGAGGGTGGGACTCCTTCCTCCTAGGAGCCTGTGTGGCCATATGTGGAATATCATTCTTTACAGGTTCTGAATGACCTTTCTCTACATCTCTAAGCCTGTAATCTGGTGGTAACATAATCTACCTTTCTGGGGTAAATACAGGTTCATGATGGTTAAGCAGTTTGCCTGGTTAATAAACAGCAGAACCCTGCCTGTGGCAGTTCAGAAAACCAGGGGATGAGGAACACCCTGCACGCCCTGCTGATGCATAGCCGGGAGGCTGTAAGTGCCTCCTGTCAAACCAGGACGAGGGACTGAGCCAGTCCTCCAAATGCATTCGCATGAAGACAGAACATCAGAGGTACCCTCAAAACCTAAGCTTGGGGGTCCAATCCCAGTTCTGCCGCTTCACAGTTCTCCCTTCCAGCCTCAGTTTCCTCAACTGTGACGTCGGCAGCGCTTAGCCATAGGGTGGAACCTCACAAAGCCATTGGCTCTCAGCAGCTTTCAGGCATGGGGATTCCTTCCCAGCAAGATTCCATCCCAGTTTGCTACTCTTTGCACAGCACAAACCTTGTATAGCATTTCTGGGCAACCAGAACACAGGTTCAAATACCCGAGTTTAAGTCCTAACTCTGCTGTTTATCATCTGGACCACCTTAGGCAAGCCACTTCATCTTTGTGAGTTGATGTTTATCCAAGAAAGGTGGGTAAAATTACCCCCAGGTGATAGGGGTGTAGGTAAAAATAAATATCATCTACAGCCTGTTAGGAACAGTATTCCCTGTGTGTCACCGATGGAGGTGAACCCCTTCCCCCCTCTTCACCAATAGTGCCCGGGTCACAGGCTTTCTCCTAGGTCAGGAAACGAAACAGGAGTCTCTCTTCAGCTCTCCGTGCACATGTTCTACTCCAACAGAAAAGCAGCTAATTGTGTTGCCCTGGGAGGCAAGAGTACATGCAAGTAGATTAAGACTAAATCACAGTGGTATCTTATCTTTATAAACAGCAAGGTGCAATCAAATTTATAAGGTGCCATTACTTAAATAAAAAGGTAATTAAACCTTTCTTTACTCTTTACAAAAGAGCCTGATTATAGGATTGCCACAGTGAATGGCTAATAGCTCTGGGCTCCGTTATGAAAAGGAAGCCATTAAAAACTCAAACATCCTCAGGTCCATTGTGCTTCCTGATGGCCAGTCACCGTTTCTGGATGATGAACAAATGTGGTGATGGTGGGGGGGGGGGTGCTTCTTCTTCAGATGGGAGAAAATTCATCTTCACCTTGCAGCTGAGAAGACAAAGGCTCTGGGGAGTAAATTCCGTCCCCCCAAATCACACCTTTACAAAGCATATGGCTTAAGCATAAATATGACTCCAGAATTATCTAAACTCTTTGGTTCCCTTCTCCTGGACATCAGTGTCTGTGCACAGTGCCAAGCCAGTGCACAGGTGGAATTTGGGCTTATTTTATTTCTTATTGGGGTGGGAGAGAGAGAGAGAGAGAGAGAGAGAGAGAGAGAGAGAGAGAGAGAGAGAGAGAGAGAGAGAACTTTTGGAAATAGAGTCTTACTCTGTAGCCCAGACTGGCTTCAGCCCTGCAGTAATCCTCCTGCTTCATCCTCCCAAGTGCTAGGATTGTAGGCATGTGCCACCACTGCCAGACATGTTGTCCAGGCTTCTTAAAAATCAAAAGAATGTTTGGAGTTGGGGCTGTAGCTCAGCTGGTGGAGTGCTTACCTAGCATGCATAAAGTCTTGCATTAGACACCAAGTACCACATAAACTGGGTGTAGTGGCACGTGCCTGTAATCCCAGCACTTGGGAGGTGGGGGTTAGAGGGTTAAAAGGTCAAGGCCATGCTCCTAGTAAAGTTCAAGGGCAAATTGAAGTCCATGGCATACTGTCTCAAAAATAAAATAAATCATTGCTTTAAATTTTTTAAAGCTTCTACTAGGCTTTCTATTTTTTAATATAATTTTATACAGCACACAATTGGATATTATGAGGAGACAAAAGAGCAAGATGTCCACTTTGTGATGTATTTCCACAGGTTTTTGCACATTTGTTTACACTGACCATACCTAAGAGCTGGCAAGCCACCTGTGAGATGGGATCCTGTTGTCATTCCTAGCTCATGGCTTTCTTGAACTTGCAGAAAGGAATGAGTACCAGCCAGTTATGGAAGGAAGGGTCTTATTTAGTAGCTGGAGCTGCTCGTTGAAGGGGATTGTGCAGGGGTGAGGGGGCACCCATCTGTGATTCCAGATGATGAAACTGAGGCAGGAGGAAAGTGAGCTGGAAGCCAGCAGGGCTACATAGTGAGACTGTTTCAAAGAAGAGGCGCTGCACACCCCCTTAACCCCTATCTCAGGGTGCAAAGGCAGGAGCATCTCTGAATTTGAGGCCAATCTGGTCTACAAGGTGACCTCCAAGTCAGCCAAAGCTACATAGTACATAGTAAGACCCTGACTCAAAAATAAGTAAGTAAATAAATAAATAAATAAATAAATAAATGTGGAGAGAGTGAAAGAGAAGGAAGAGAAAGGAGGTGAAGGAAAAGAAGAAGAAAGAGGAAGACTACAGAAGGAGAGGGAAGGAGAGGAGGAGGAAGAGGAAATTGAGGGCAGAAGCAAGGCCATAAGGAACAGACAGGACGAGGGTCTGACCAAAGCCAGGGAGATCTGAGTTCTCACCAAACTCCACCCCCAAAGGGAGCCAGCTGCAGAGGCTAATCGCCCCCGGACCGCGCCCCTAAATGCTATTTACCACAAATCGTGGATGCCAAATATCAGCCAAAACACTGACACGGGCTGCCCATCAAGTTGCTGGTGAAGTCCGTGAGTACCCTCAGCTGGGGCTTCTCATTAACACCTGTCACTGCTTATCAACTGGGCAAAGACTTGTATGAAACATTCCAGGCAGGAGCTAAAGGAAACGGCCCAGACCCTTTCTTCTGCGACATATGGCCACTGCCATCATGTGGCAATAAAGGGAATGACTGGGCTGTTCTGAATAAATCCTACAAAAAAAAAAAAAAAAAGGTTCCTAACAGAAATACAAAAGCAGAGTTTCCTATGAACACACACAGAGAAGCAATTATCAGATAATAATCGTGAGATAATAATGAGGATCACAGAGGCATGTTTAAGACTGCCTTGTGTTCTAGAATATTTATTTTGCCTAATAGCTAATGAGCTGCATTTTCAGCTCAAAGAAGCATTCCCATTGCTGGTCTGCCCACTCCTACTCAACCCTCGCAGACCTAGCGTGGGACACAGCCCATGTGGCCGGCCATCTAGTAGACATGCATCAGACTGTCTGCTTAGGATAACCTCTCACCTTACTAGGATGGCATAAAACTAGCCCTCTCTTCTCCCTGCTCAAACAGGACGATTCGCTAGTAAAGACTTTGTGGGTCCCAAGGCAACCTCTGTGCCATGGGCATGCTGGCCCCCCAATGAGGCAGTGACTCCAGAGTATTCCTCGGCCCCTCATTTGCAGGAAAGAAAGAAAGGTGGTCCCAGAGGTCTTCTGCTGTTTATCGTCGATTTTTCCCTGTGCAGATCCTAAAGTTTGTGTCCTAGCCTGGGTACCTCACAGACAGAGAGAATGATGGGACCGGATCTCAGTCCCCCAGGAAGTCCTAGGCCCGTGGGAGAAACCGAGAAGTGCGAGGTTCTAATGTGTGGATTACTGAGTGTAGAGCCGAGGGAGTAAGGATATAGGACCTTCAGGGTGAGAACTGTGCTCCACCCTGAAGTATTTGTCATACACTGGGTACTGTTTTAAATGTTTACAGACATGAACCCCCTGATGCTAGTATGATATAGTTGATATAATTCCTAAGATGGCCCTGCCTTTACAATGAGGAGCCCAGAGATTGCGTACAGCCAGCAAGTTACAGAACCAATGATCTGAAAGCAGAACTCCTCTCCCAAGATGATCAGAAGAGAAAACTCATATTATGCAACTTGACAGGACCATTCTGATTAGCCCATGTGACTGACGGGGCCCTGAACCCCACTTGTTTCTCTTGGTAACACACTGCCTTGGGATGCCAGAACAGTAGCAAAGACTGGTCCAGCTCAAGCCGGTCTAGTGATGACTTTCTGGAAGGAGATATTCCTGACATGGGGATACGATATTCTGATGAAGGAGACAGTCACTGGCGAGGCATAGAAACATTAGCAACCTGATATAGATGAGAGATGAGCTCTGGACCTGAAGCCAGGATGAGTGACCAGGGACAAGGCAAGAGCCAGTGGCCCGCTAAGTCCTTGGAACATCTGACAGCCATAGACATTATAATATTATTTTAAGAATGAAGTGGTATCATTCAATGGCTTGGAGGGAGGCCAGATCATTAGGTGGACTAATTAGGAGACGATTACAATAATAAGGCAATAAATCTCAACTAGATGCTTGTTGTTGAGATAAAGAAGGAAAAAAATTGCGTTTGAGAGACACTCATGGATACAGATGTCTGGGCGCTTTATTTGTTAGCCCAAGACATCCCTCATCTGAAGATAAAGGACAAGACCTGCTCCATCTGGACCAGGTCCCCTTACAGCAGGTGCTAACCTTGAAGAATGTGGGCAGGTTCCCCAGGCTACCTGTCTGCTCACCACACTCGCAGACTATGATCCCAGGTCTCCTAGGGTCGCCGTTACCAAACACTCATGTTTGACATGCACTACAAATGGAAACTCACTCACTTAGACATCTGCTAAGGGCTGGGAATATAGCTCAGTTGATAGAATGCTTACCTATGGAATGAAGCCCTGGGATTGAAACTCAACACTGTACAAGCTAGGCTTAGTGTACACCAGAGCCCCAGACCTTGGGTGGTGGAAATAGAAGGACTGAAAATTATTTACAGCTATATAGGGAGTCTGTGGATAGCCTGGGCTACATGAGACTCTTTCCAAAAAAAAAAATCTATTGAACAGCCTTTGATCATCAGTCCCTAGGTCTGAAACACTTCTTGATCTGTGAGAGCCCTGTGCTCTTCCAATGTGGCTCCCAGGAGTTTCTGTTTCATGTCCCCTCCTTACTCCTATGAACAGGCTCCTTCTCACCCACACCTCTCAAACATTGCCATGCAGACAAGTCACCTAGGAATATTACTGATAACACAGATCCTGAGGTGATGGTTGTGGGTAGGGCCCAAGACCTGCTGATTCTCAGAAGAGCCCAACAGACAGCCTTAAAAGGTAAATGCATAGATTTCTCAGAATCACCTGACGATAAAGCGATGAGAACAGTTGTTTTTAATTCTCTATGCAGAAAAGCCACATATAATAAAATGCACAGACCCTAAATATATAACTTGATGGATTTTGGAAAATATATATACCCCTTTCTGGGCAGTGATAGTGCACACCTTTAATTCTAGCACTTGGAAGGCAGAGGCAGGTGGATCTCTGTGAGTCTGAGGCTAGCCTGGTCTACAAAGCGAGTTCCAGGACAGTCAGGGCTACACAGAGAAATCCTTGAATGTCAGTGTTTCTAGAAAGTTTCTACTCAACATTAACTTCTGTATGTGCATGTGTACATATGTATATTTTATATATGTATATATTATATGTGTGTATGTATATATGATATATACACACAGAGACCAATAAAGAATGTCAATATTTCTGGAAAGTTTCCAATCAACCTTCATTTCTGTGTTCACACACACACACACACACACACACACACCTGTGGCCCCAATAAAGAATGTCAATATTTCCGGGCAGCAGTGGCGCACGCCTTTAAACCCAGCACTCGGGAGGCAGAGGCAGGCAGATCTCTGTGAGTTTGAGGCCAGCCTGGTCTACAAGAGCTAGTTCTAGGACAGGCTCCAAAGCTACAGAGAAACCCTGTCTTGAACCCCCCCCCCAAAAAAGTCAATATTTCTAGAAGTTTCCATTCAGCCTTCATTTCTGTTGCGATGACAAAATACCCTGACACAAAAAATTTCGAGGGCTGGAGAGTTAGCTCAGTGATTAAGATCACTTGCTACTCTTTGCTTCTCGCACCCACATCAGAGAGCTCACAACTGTCTGTAATTCTAGCTCCAGGAACTCCATTGCCCTTTTCTGGCCTCTGGAGGCACCACCATCTGTGTGGCTCACGCACAGAGAAATACATACATACACATAAATGAAAAGAAAATATTTTGAAAGCAACTTCTGTAGCTAACAACCCCAGGTTGCAGTCTTTCACCACAGAGACAGGGGCTTGCAGCAGCCAGTCACCTAGTCATGTAGAGCAGAGGGGGACAAATGCACCCTTGTTTACTTGCTTGCTCTCGGTTGACTTTCTCCTCTCTTATACTGATCAAGAATGCTTGCCCAGGGAATGGTGCCGCCCACAGTGGCCTGGGTCTTCCCACATCAATTAACAATCAAGGCAATCCCACAGACGTGCTCCTGGGCCAGCCTGATCCTGACTTTAGAACTCTCTTCAGGGGTGACTCTAGCTGTCAAGTTAACAGTTAAAACAAGTTTCCTGTTCCTCTTTCCATTCAATCCCAAGTAAAGATGGTTAAACCCAAAATGACATAGTCCAAGGGGATAGTTTTTTGATTCAAGAAGTTTGATCTAAGGAGGTTGTATTAGCATTTCTAGAGGAACAGAACTGATAGGACGAATATATACATATATATTCATATATATATATATATGGGATTGATTAAAGTGGTTTACAGGTTGTGGTCCAGCTAATTCAATAATAGCTATCTACCAAAGAAAAGTCTAAGAATCTAGCAGTAACTCAGCCCATGAGTTAGTCTTCAGTATAAACCAGGGGGCATGGGACCTACTTCTTCCTAGTAGACCCCACCTGCTACCCTTCACCAGCTCCCAATAATATCATCATCATATGCATTTACCAAGGGGTTAGCCTATTCATTATGTCTGCATCCTCAAGATCTCAGTCTTTCTAGAGATGCCAATCCCACAGGAACCAGAGGAGTAATTTACTAACATTCTACGTGATGTGGTGTGTGTGTGTGTGTGTGTGTGTGTGTGTGTGTGTGTGTGTATGCGCGCGCGCGCGTAGTGTGTGGGTGTGTTTGCACAGTGTGGAGGGGTGCTGATTGTGTGTATGGAGCCCCAAGGTTGACTTCAGATATAGTCCTTAATTATTAACTAGACTATATATGGAGAAGCAGTTTCTCTCGCTTGGACCTGGAGGCCACGGATTCAACCATTTATTTGCCCACCCTGTTCTGGTGACTCGCCGCCGTCTCCAGCTCCCACTGCCTTGGTGTTGCAGGTGGTCCACCAACCCCACTCCATGTTTGCTGAGTTGCATAGTAAGCACTTTACCCGCTGAGCTGTTTCCGCCACCTCCTTCTCTTTGTTTTTAGTCTGCTTAAGCTGTCTGCCAAGATTTGCCATCGTAGGATTCAACATACGGTCTCTGAGAAGACACAAACACTCAGACAGTAGCAGGAGCTCAGCTCTGACGGGTGACAGGCAGGGAGCATGGGAGAGCTCCCTGAAAGAGAACTGAAGGACAGCATTTGTGACCAGGCCAGAGAGGATGAGAGGAAGCATTTTAGTAGTGCATCTGCCTGCCTCTGCCTAACAAGAAATGGGGTGAGAGATGTATGCCACCACACTCAGCTGCTCAGCTGCTCCTTGAAAACCTTGGCCCTTACCGGTCACCTCTCATCTTCCTAGCAGGCCTATGGTAAGACATAGGCCATGCTTTCTCTTTTATGGTCATGGAAGCTGAGGTTTGAAGAGGTTGATTTAAAGGAATACATTAAACAGCTAGGAAGCAACACCTCTGGCCTCCAGGAAAGCTGTTTCCTACCCCACAACTCTCCCTGGAACGACAGAGGCCAGTCAAGTGGTAGGAGTCACAAGTGCTCGCCAGGGATCCAGACTACACACAGTATATGAATAAAAGCGGTCCTGGATGGCAGGACCAGGCCACCAGCACTCTCTACAATCTATTCCTTGCCAGGTGAATCTCAGAGCTGCCTGAGGAATCTCCTCGCTGAGGAAAGATGCTTGCCTCCCTAGGTCATGGGTTCCCCAGGGCGGACTAACCCTCTCCCCAGACGATACTAACTGGCATGTGTCCTCTGTGTGTTTCAGCCTCTTGCTTCCCACTGCTGCACCATGAAAATCCTGCTTAGTGACGTTCTGCTGCTGAGCCTGCTCTCCAGCGTGTTCAGCAGCTGTCCCAGGGACTGTCTCACCTGCCAGGAGAAGCTCAGCCCAGACCCTGGCAGCTTTGACTTGAAGGTATGTCTAGAATCACCCTCTTCCTTGATCTCTCCTCCCTTTGACTCCAAAGCAAATGCTAAATGCGACATTCAAGTCTCCCCCAGAGGTCACAGGACTTATGCAGTGTAGTATGACCAAGAGGAAACGGGTGGAGCTGAGCTGCATCTTCCGACTATGACCCCTGTGGTCCTCCCTCTTTACCATCAGATCCCTGTGATCCTCCCTACCACCAGACCCCTGTGATCCTCCCTACCACCAGGCCCCTGTGATCTTCCCTCTCTAATACCAGATCCTTGTGATTCCCCCCTCTACCACCAGATCCCTATGGTCCTCCCTCTCTACCACCAGACTCCCATGGTTCTCCATCTTTATCTTCCAATAAATATCTGTACATGATGCCCCTGACCCAATGTTATGCATAATACATGTATAGAAGGAAAATTAAAGTCTTCTTCAACCCCATGAATTAATCCCTTTTCTCTTTGCCATGACAAAAATTACTGAGACTTAAGGAAGGGTTTATGTTGGCTGACAGTCTGAGAGCACAGTCCATCAGGCAGGAGACAGCATGGAGGCAGGAACTTGAGTTGGGGAGCATAGAGATGAAGGCTGGGGTTCAGCTCATGTCTTCTTCATCCAGGCTCGGACTCCAGCTCTTGGGGTGGTGCTACCCAGACTCATGGTGGAGTTCTCAGCCTCAGTAGAATCTCTCTTGAAACAACCTCATCAACTGTGTCTCTTATACAATCCTCAACCCCTCAAGTTGACAATAAAGATCTACTGTTAGATTATATTTATATTATATTATACTCCAAAAACCAGAGAGAATCTTACTTTTCTTACTTTCTGTAGTGTCGCAGAATTAATATTCTCATGTTATTACCATTATTTCAAGGGCTTTCTTTCTATGAATATATAACTTACTCTCCAGTCCCTGTCTGAAGAACATGTATAGTATCATCCATTTTTTATACCGCAAATAATTTTACAATGAGCATCCAAAATGCTCTCTTGTGTTTTAAATTTCCAGCTTGAAGTACAAAACATTAAATTATTATTCATTAAATGAGCTGCTTTCTTACTCTTTTAATTTCAGCTTAGATAGAGATTCTCTCCTATGAAACGCAGAATAATTCAATTACTTTTTTTCCCTTGAAGTCAATAAAGTTGCTTTCAAGGCGCCGTGCTTCCAGCCCTCAGCTTACGAAACGAGCAAGTAATTGCTGTTCCTTAAAGCAAAGAGACAGACACGAAATCCAGTGTCGCTGGTACCCAACACACCTTGCTATCTCCAGGCTCCAGGAAGAAACGTGGCCACAGTCCCAATAGACAAGCACTACACTCTTGCAGGCCTGGTCGCACCTATCATCTGGGCAGGAAGGCACAGTCAAGCAATCAGGAAGGGCAGCCCAGATGAACCCTGGCAGGAATGTGTTTCTGATGCTCATCCATCCTACTTTCCTCTAGGCATCTGTCTACCCAGAGGGCATCTCATTCTTCAAGAGACATCTCCTGCTTCTCTTACCTGGCCTATGGGTCTCTTCCTTCTACCTACTCTTTCCCAGCCTTTTGTACTGGCCTCTGTTCCTCTGCCGAATCCCTCAAAAGGGATAGCAAGATGCATGTTTCTTGCCCCTCTGTCCCTCTTCTTCTGAGATGTCACTACTTCTGTTGTTTTTTCTCTCTCGGGCTGCAGGTAACTGTCAAAGGGGCCCCTGACCCTCTCTCACAGGCTCCCAGATCCAAGGCACTCTTTACAGCTCCCAGGGAACCCTGAATTTCTTTGCTGTCTTACTACCTTGCACCTGCCTCTCCCTTCCCCAACCCACCAAACCTCACTTGCACTTCAAGGCCAAAGCCAAGCTTCACATCATACCAAACACACTGTTCACTCACAAAGGGAAAAGGTGAGGATAAAATGGAGTTTGGATCTGAAAATACACAAGAGAATCAGAGATAAAGCTAAACAGCACACGGGAAGAAGGAAAGAGAGGCTTCTAGGAGACAGGAAGTTCTGGAGGGTGAGGCCAAGGTCAGGACCAGCCAGGAAGAGCTGCAGAGATGGAGTGGCCAGCTTACCACTCCACTAGACACGGTGGTGCTTGGAGACACAGAGCAGCTGCAGAGTTCCTGGCACTCTGGTTTGGGCACGAGAATGAGCCCTACAGGGTAGATTGCATGTGCAGCCCCACGAACACCCAAACTGCCTGTATCACACACAGATAGGGGTGGCCACTGTACAAAGGCTGAAAATTAAAACCACCAGGTTTGTTCTCTCCACAGTGACCTTTATTTTCAATATACATGCAGACTTAACCACCTACTCCCACACTGTCAGTTTCTTTAACCAATCTGACCATGAACTTCATGAGGAAATGAAATAAAATTCTTCTTCCCGGGGCTGATGCTCATGGGTTGAACTTATTCTGCCTCTTGGTGCTATTCCTCTAACCCCCCCCCCTTTGGCTAAGGTATGAGTTCCTTTGCTAACCTAACTAGGTACCCCAGCATGGGGCCCTGTATGTGGCCCACATCAGGGCTCAGGCACCCTGCCTTGTGGAAATTGTATGATTCTCAGACCAGCAGGCTCCTTGCTGGGCACATCCCGGCAGCCACTGTAAGGTCTCGCATTTGGGTCTTTCTCGGGTGGTGGAAAATTGAAAGTGTGCTTCTGTCCTTTCTCCATTAGCATCTCAGGTCTTTGGGGTCCAGACAATACTCACTTTACTTCCTAGAAACAAGTCAGAAAATGGATTGGTAAAAGCCTCACAGTTGGAGATAAACGCTTTGCAGTGCCTGACGGCCCCCCAAGGATTCTGTCGCTTGCTTGTTTTTCTCTTTCTAGTTCCTATTCCCTTTTAACCCATTTTAAATAGAACAAAATTCCAAAGGCATAAGCAACTGTGTCTCGTTTTCTGAGCCTGCCAATCTTGCCCACGTCTGCTTTGATGAGGGGAGACACACGTTTCAGCCAGGGTCACCTACCAGTCCCTCTACCACATTACATAATCCTGACTTGCTCCCAGGATCCTCAGGACACTTGGCTCCATCAGAAATTTTTCTATTTCTACTCCTGGTAGGTGGCCCAAATATGGTTGACTTTTTGTTAGACTATAATTTCGGTCAGCAAATGACTCACCCATGGCAGTGTCCTCTGGTTCTTCAACTAATTGTCGGTGGTACTTATTCCATCAGTTCAAGAGAAGAAACTAAATTCACAGAGTTATTTTAGAGTCCAAGACGAAAACAATACACTCTCAGAAAACGTTTTAGGGAAATGCATCTAAAATTCCTACAGCTGTTGCAATAGAAGCTGCCTCCTGGCATCTCTACCTGCAGCTAGTGAAAATTCTTTGCGGGTGATTTGCAACAGGAGCTCTTCTAATGGATTTTTCCCATAGTGTTCACCAGCTGCCCTGGATAGTGTCATAGTGTCTGCTTTTGAACACACACATATTCAATTATATATATATATATATGTATATATATATATTATAGAGAGAGGGGGTATATACACACAGTTGCCCATAGAAGCCAGAGTGGTATCAGATCCCCTGCAGCTGGAGTTACAGGTGGCTGTGAACCACCCATAAGTGCTAGTACCTGAAGTTGGGTCCTCTATGAGAGCAGTATGTGCTCTTAACCACTGAACCATCTTCCCAGCCTCTGAATTTATTTTTCTAAATTTTGCAGTGGTTACGATTGAAACTGCGACTCTGAATGACCAGGCAGGTGGCCATGGCTGAGTTACATCCCTAGCCATCCATTTGAATGTTTTGGCAAAACCTCCTAGAACAAACAGCTCCTAAGTATGGCTTAGCCTGAAACAGAAACCAAATCACGAAGTAGCTGTCGTCATTCCTCTCAAAGGACTAGTGTATCGGCCTAGCTTGATAAGCAGTGGGAGGCTAGGATGTAGACCTGACCTCTGTGGCTGGGTTACACCCTCAGCCTGTACCCTCACCTTTGATCCAGACATCCAAATGGACCTTCGCTCAGTCTCTTCAGGAGCCCAGCTTTACAAATCAATTTGGCGCCAGTCTAGGACTCCAGATGCTCCTCTGGCTTAATATAGCACTTTCATCATCATGGCTGCGGAAACGCATCCAGCTCACTTAATAAGCCACTAGCCCATCCCGGGGAAGCAGCTGATGAGGACCCCGGACCAGAGTCTTCAGCGTTAGGCTCCTATGCCCATCTGGCACTAAAAACGCGGTTGTACATTTAGACATCCCGGATTGGCCTCAGACCTTCTAGAGCGATCCTTGTGATGATGTGGTCAGTATCTAATTCATCTGGCGCTGTGTTGAAGCTTGGTAAAGACCATGGCATCTGGTTCGATCACAAATTTTCATTTTCTCACTGACAAAAATTCCAATTACCATCTGGAATTAGAAGGCCGGGAGTGCTCAGCTCCAGTGGCCTCTAGACGTGTCTCTTCTGCCTGCAAACCAAAGACGCAGACGATTCAGCGAGCATTGAGGGTTCCTTCTCTGCACAGGAACTAAGGGTATCCAAAGGTTGAGCTGCTTCTAGCCCCACCCTGGGATTCAGTGACCATCCAGTCTAGCCTAATTGTGAGCTCCAAGCCAGTGAGAGACCCTGCCTTGAAGGAACTGAATAGCATTCCTGAGGATGACACCCAGACTGTTCTCTGGCCTTCCCACACACACACACACATGCACGTTAAAAAAGACACACGTTATGACAGCCAAATGTGTCCAGAACTTAAAAGAATTTAATTGAAAGCCTACTAGTCACTATAAAGAGCAGATACTTACCCAGGACTCAAATATGAATAGGATGTGCCCCTAACTTTTTAGATAATGCTTCATAAAGTATTATGGATATATCTATCTATCATTAAAACATCCCCCTGGGTGGAATGCAAAGTTGGGTGGGAACACAGAGGCAAGACAGAGCAATTCTTCCCAAAAAAACAAACAAACAAAAAAGATAATAAGATAAAGAGACAGAATTAGAACATGTCCAGGTCCATGAGGTCAGTGCAAAAGCATCATTCTAATGGAGAGCAGATGGTGACAAAGGCAGGGAGGGTGTATGAGGTATGGGAGGAGCTCTCTGTGCCCAGGGGACTGTGAAGGAGAAGGACTTGGAAGTGTGGCGTACAGGTAGGCTGGGCCACATGGTACGATCACTTCTGTGTCCTGGTCAGGATTCTGGAGATGTTGTGAAGACAAGACAAGGTACCAGGCCGTTGTGGGCAGGGTATGATGTGACTAGAATAATTCTCCTAGACCTGCCAGGGCCGTGGCATGAATTTGAGTGGCAAAATGAGAGATGGGGAGATGGGTGGGAGGCTTCTGTCGTCTATAAGCGCTGACACGGTGGTAGAAGGAATGGAAAAAGAGGCGGGTGCACATACTGCACAGACAGGAGGATAGTAGGGAGAAGAGAGGCCAAAATGTACCCAGAGTTTAAAATCTCAGAGCTGGAGAGATGGCTCACTGGGTTAAGAGCGCTTCATACTCTTCCAGAGGACCTGAGTTCGGGTCCCAGCACTCACGTCTAGCAGTGTACAAACGGCTGTGACTCCAGCTTCAGGGGTCCTCTGCCGGCCTCCAGAGGCACACACCCACATATGTGCATACACACAAAAAATAATTTTTTCTAAAATTCAACTTTAGAATAACAAACCACGCCCAGAGAAAGCCAGAGAAGACGAGCAAAAGGGGCAGACTAAGCTGGTGTGATAATTAATTTTATCAATTTAACATAAGCTGGAATCACATAGCACAAGGATCTCAATAAGGGATAGGCTGTATCAGGTTGGCCTGTGAACATGTCTGTGGGGGATTGCCTTAACAGATGTGAGAAGACCTAGCCTTCTGTAGGCGGCACCATTCCCTAGGCAGGGTTAAGCACAAGTGAACAAGCAAGCACATAAGCCTGCAAACACTCATGTCTCTTGCTTTTGACTGTGGATGTGATATGACCTGTTGTCTCAAGTTCCTCATGTTGTGACTTCCCTGCAGTGATGGACTGCAACCTGGAATAAGACATAAACCCCTAAGTTGCTTTTTGTCAGGAAATTTTACCACAACAATAGAAATAAAAGTACAGGACAGGAGAGCTGATTCAGAGGTTAAGGGCACTGGCTATTCTACCAGAGGACCTGAGTTCAATTCCCAGCACCCACATGTAGGCAGAATACTGTATACATAATAATAAATAAAATCTTTTTGGAAAAAGAAAGAAAAGAAAAGAAAATGCCTTCATAAAATAGGGCTGTAGGCAAGCCTGTAGGGCATTTCTTAACTGGTGATTATTGTGGTGCCTTCCCTGGACTGGTGGCCCTGGGTTCTATAAGAAAGCAGACTAAGCAAGCCATGAGGAGTAAGCCAATAAGCAGCACCCCTCCATAGCCTCTGCATCCACTCCTGCCTCCAGGTTCCTGGCCTGCTAGAGTTCCTGTCCTGACTTTCTTCTATGATGGACTGTATCATGGAAGTGTAAGCCAAAGAAATCCCTTCCTCAAGTTGCTTTGGGGATGGCGTTTCATCACAGCAATAATAACCCTGACTAATACATCAGTAAAGTACTTGCTAGACAGGCCTGAGGATCTGTGTTTGATTCCCAGAACATATGGAAAAGCCGAGCATGGAAGCACATACCTGTGATCCCAACACTAGAGAAGCAGAGAGAGGAGGATTGCTGGGACTTGCTGACCTTCCATTATAGATCAGCTGGCTCAGGTCACCCAGGTCAATAACAGACCCGGGCTAAAAAAATAAAGTGGAGGGGCCGGCGAGATGGTTCAGGGGGTAAATATGCTTCTATTCAAACCCAGTGACCTGAATTTGATTCCTGGAAGCCACACAAAGGTAGAAGGAGACTCCACATAGTGTCCCCTGACCTCCACACTCACACACAATCATAATATTATTGCTGTTGTTGTTATTAATGAATAATTTATTATTATATACTAATCATTATTTTAAAGGAAAATGATATTGAAAATCAAATGGAGAGCGCTAGAGGAAGATAATCAATATCGATCTCTGGCCTCTACACACGCGTGCATACATACATGTGCACCCACACACATACATACACTGCTGCACAACACTTGAGAACCAGCACTTCAGAAGCACGTGACTCAGAAGCACGTGACTCAGAAGCACGTGACTCGGAACAGCTATAGATGATCCTAGCTCATCCCTGGCTCTATCCCCTTTTCTCTCCCTCCTGCCTGTGTTTTTGCAGGCATGCATCCTCCAGTGTGAAGGAAAGGTCTTACTCCGTCCTCTCTGGACTGCATGTGCCAAAGTCATGGCCAGTGACCCTGGGCAGCTCAACCCTGCTGACCCAGAGCTCGTGACCGCTGCTCTTTACCAGCCAAAAGCTTCGGAGATGCAGCATCTGAAGCGAATGCCCCGGGTCAGGAGCTTGGTGCAAGCGGCAGATACGGAACCTGGCACTGATGATGCCGACGAGGTGGAACAGAAGCAGTTGCAGAAGAGGTTTGGGGGCTTCACTGGGGCCCGGAAGTCGGCCCGGAAGTTGGCCAACCAGAAGCGGTTCAGTGAGTTTATGAGGCAGTACCTGGTCCTGAGCATGCAATCAAGTCAGCGCCGGCGCACTCTGCACCAGAATGGTAATGTGTAGCCAGAAGGAGCCCCTCCCAGCTGCACCGGCCACTGCAACCCATGAGTGAGTTGGGCACCAATTAGCAGGGGGCAAGAAGTGACCTCATATACCCAACTGTCCCAGGCCTAAAAACACATTAGCCAGCCCCAAACACACACACACACACACACACACACACACCACCCAATCCCTCTCTCTTTTCCCTACACACATCTCAAGAACTCCAGCTCTTCAGAGGCTGGATTGGTGAAGAAATTCACATCTCTGCCTCCTACCCATTTCTCCAGGGAGAAAGATTTTTCCCACCATTCTCCTTGAGGCTGACCACTCCCATTCAGACACTGGTTACCATGGGGATAATAGTAGTATGTTAAGATAACTAATTCCTTTATAGCTCTCCAGGAGCTTAGTTACTATGGGGACAGTTAAGTGGACCAATTCTAACCGTCAGTTACCATAGCAACCATTCAGCTCACCTTTCCTCGGAGACTTTATCTGCAAAAAAACATACCCAATAGCCAGCCCTCCTCTTAGCCATTTGCAAAAAGGCTGATTACCACTCTACTTCAAAGAGAGCTTATCCATCTCACCCTGCATCTCAAGGTGGCTAAACTCCATGGAAACCATTAATATTTCCCATTTCCCCCTGCCAAAGACCTTTTTGGGCCCCAGAGTCATGTTTTTTGCTCTTATTACTTCCACTAACAATTTGGCCATCCTGCACTTTGCCAAGGAAGGACCAGTATTGTGGTTTTGTTGTTTTTTTCATTAATGGCATCCTTGCTGAACCAGGACTGCAGAATTTGGTCCAATGGAGCTAGTAGGTGTTAGAATAAGGACTAAGGAATAATGAGTCTTCTTTTCTTCAGTTTTTTGGACTCGTCCCAGGATGCCTCTTGTGTTCTCTTCCTTTGCTCCCTTCCCACCCTCTGGTCCACACTTACACAGTCATATAAAGCCTCGGAGAACACACAGCAAAAGCCCAGTGACTGCCGGCTGATTCCAAATCCAGCTCTCTCCCGCCATCACCAGTGCATAACTAGGGAATGACATTAGGAATCAGCACAGTAGATTTAAGAGAGAGTCCAACTGTCGTCTGTGCTCCCTCCCCCTGTCCATACATGCCAGTGTGACCCTGAGCAGAGCCCCACCCATCTCCTGAGACAGCTTGGAAACACAGCCCCATGCAAAGCGCGAGTTAGCTGACCATATGATCCTGTCCCAACAGAAGCTAATTCCCGTCTCTGATGCAGAAGAGAAAAACACATGCATCCTCTCTTTTCTCCTCCCACACACCCAACATAATCATGTCGTTCATGGTCCTCTTTCAGGATAGAGTTATCCAATGCTAGTCTTTGGTGCCCACACTCTGGCACAGGGTCAGCCCCCAGGGCCCAAGCTGCTAGGTCCCTTGTTTGCAGCAAATTTATACCCAAAGATGGTCACATTTTTTTTTAGGTTGTGGGAGAAGGCCGCTGAATTTGTCTTCACAGAATGGTTCATCTCCAAAGATCCTGAGTGAACTTGCACTCCGTCCTTGACAAGCACCAGATTTCTTTCTAAGTCAGACCTGTCTGGTATCCAGTAGTAAATCTTCCAGAAGTAGCACGATTTTTTTCTAAGTCTTAATGGCATTCTCTACAGGGGCTCCTAAGGGACACCAAAGCCCATATGTAATTCTAAACCACAACAATATTCTTTACCTAAAGACAGTTTAAGATCAGTCCCATTAGCAAGAATCAATTTATTTGAAAGAAGAAAAAACTATTTGAGCCAGTCAATGGACTTTTCTGATTTTCTATTATACTTCCAGCTGAGAGGTGCTGTAGCAGGGCTAATAACCGGTTTCCGTCTGCTACTTTGCGCAACACGCAAAGTTCTTGATGGGAACATTAACCAGCTCATTTGGATATTATTAATGGCCGTCCTGCTGCCCTGTCACCAGCTCTCTCCCTCTCTCATCTGTGTGGGCACGGTGGTGAGTTCCAGAGTGGGTGTGTGTTAATGTGCCAGTCGTAGCCAACTGAGACCTTGGGCTTATCTACACACACACAGCCCAACTTGCCGCGTGCATGACAGAAATCCTTCCACTCCAGCCAGTTTCCATTGCTGTAGTTCTTCCTAGCGTTGAAGATGCCAACGCCAATCTATGCTCAGAAGATTGGAGTCGGGAGAGGGGGCCACCCAACCTGTCCAAAGCGTAATGACAACCTAGGAAGACGGGGCACTGCAGTGCAGACCCTGCCCTGGACAACACAGGAAGAAGAACACAGCAGGTCTTGGGGACTGCCTCTCCCGCTCTGACCTATCCTTCCAATGCTTGCTGCTGTGTCCGGCCTTGACCCTCTAGACATCAGTAGCACATTCATGACCCCATCCGTATTCTGCACATCTAGCCTAGAGAGCCTGTGTCACATAAGAGAACTTTGAGGACGCTGTGTTTCACATAGATGCTGAGAACCGGAGAGGGGATGAGTGGTGCTGGGAAAAGACTTGTCACTGGGCCTTTTAAGTCACTGCCCATCAGCCTCCCTTTCTATCCAACGCATCCCTCCTGTCAGCAGTAGGCAAAAGTGACAGGTAAGTGGAGGGCATTGAGTAAGGACCCCTTCTGGTCACTTTGGAATTTTTTCACTTGCTGTGGTGGCCCACTTTGGGTTGCTTTAGTCACTTGGGCAAACAGGATGGATGGCTTAGTGGACCTATTGGATTTGACATTTTGTTCCTTTCTGTCTCCCCAGGCATCCAGGTGACCCCCCGAACAGCATGTGTCCACACTCAGAAGTGCCGGCCGGGAGTCAGGATTCCTTCTTCCCTGAGGCATTGAGTACCCACAGCGACCCCCTGCCCAGTTGTTGCCCCCTCCCCATGGCATGTTTCACCACAACCCTGTTGCTACATCAGAGTGTATTTTTGTAACTCCTCCAGCTAACATTTCCACGGCCCCTTCTTCTCCCTCACCTTCCGCCCTCTTCTAGGGCCAGGGGAGAGGAATGTGAAATCAGACCCCGGGGTCTTGCGTTGCCACTGCCATAACCTGTTTGTAAAAGATCTGTTCTTTTTGACCGATCGTTTGAAACAACTCTCTCCATTAAACTTCTACTGAGCAAATGGTTAATAAACCCATTGGCTGTCTTTAAACGAGGCGAGGCGGCACAGTGCAAACACACACCACACCGTGAGAGCCAGGTGGGCAACTCCGGGGCTGGAAACTCTTAGACAGCTGTGGGGACCATAAAGTTGGCGCAAGGTGACACTGGGACATGACCACTGGGAAACGACCACGCCGAGGGCAACAGGCAAGGGCACTGTGAAGTCAGATGCAAAGGGCTGTGTGAACGCGTGAGCGGGTAGGTGATGGAGAGGGAGACAGCCATTCTCAACCTTTGCGTCCATCCGGCTGCTCCTGGACCCTACTTCCAGCTCTGGGCCCAGCAGGAACTTATATTTTTAACAGCTCCCAGGTGATGCAGAGCCTGGTGGTTTGGCACCAGCGGGTTGTGCTTTTTTCTCCATGTAACACTAAGTGTGGTAAGGTGTGTGACTATCGAAGTCCAGCCGGGAAACACGTTGGAGAACCCAATTGGAGGAACTGACCAGTTCAATATCTATGTAGTAGTCAGCTTTCATGGTCCATTTGCCCCTGCTGGAAGGACAGAATACAACTGTTTGTCTATAACCTCGAGGCACTAGTTCCAGGACCCCCTGTGAGTAGCAAAATCATCCATTGCGCAAAATAGCACATTTGTATATAACCTACATACAAGCTTCTGTGTATCAAAATTATTTCTATGCTCTCTACTATAACATAAATATCATGCACACAGTTGTTTTATTGTACTGTGTAGATACCAGTGGACAATTGCACCACAGAATGGGTAAATTATGAACAATGCCTAATTTACTCTGCTCACATTTCCTGAGGTCAAAAAGCAAAAGATTAAGGGGACTTCACTGTCCAGCAATGCTGAGACCCCAGCCCCGGAGATGGCTGCCAGGCACAGAAGCAGCTCTCCACTCCTCTGGCTCTCTCTTCCAACAGGCACACACTCCAGCTCCTGCCTTTCCTGAACAGGATGCCAGCTTAATGCAAAAATAAAATAAAAGATACCAGATCTCCTTCCCACACTCCAGCCACCCCCTTAAAATCTAAGAGCTGAGCAGGGTGGTGCACACCTGTAATCTCAGCTCTCAAGAGGCAAGGGGAGGCCATGCTGAACTGCATAGAAAATACCGGGGAGGGGAGGGGAACCAGATAGCTCTTACAAGGGCAGCACAACCCCCTTCATACTCCAAATGTCCTTAGAACACTTAAACACATCTCCCACAACTTCCTGTGGCCTGGCTTGACAGGCTCTTGGAATGATTAAAATTGAATAAGCCAATGTCTATGTGGGGGGGGAGGGGAAGGGGTCCTTTCTGCTTCTAGGACCCTGCCAACAGAAGCCAACTTAGCTAGCATCTGTCCACAACCTGTGAAAGTCAATGCCCTGCAGAGACTACACAGAGAACCCCTTCTGTAGACACCGTGCTATGGTTTGACATGTCTGCAGAGGTCCCCAACCTTCATGTGCCTTGATGTGCTGGAGGCATAATGTTTGGGGTGGCAGTGGGAGGTCGTGCCTGAGGAAGGGACCCCAGCCTCTCTAGCTTCCTATGTTCACACTGTGATCCCTCCCTTGGTATGAGTTCCCAATATTGCCACCTGTTCCGGGAGGTGATGTGTTCAGTGCAAGACCCTGCACCATAGTGTTTGGTTTTTCAGCCTCTAAACCTCTTGCTTTCAAAGTTAGCCCACCTCAGGTATTTTATTATAGCTATGAAAAGCTGATGGATATATAGAATGTCACTTTCTCCCAAGTTCCCAACCCAGTCTCCATCAGGCATAAAAATATGCCCATAATATGTCCTCTTTCGAAAATGAACATAAGTCATAGAAAACATTCACTGCCCAGATTACAATACCAATGCCCACCTGATGGAGGAAGGACATTGGTTAATTATAATAAAGAAACTGCCTTGGCCCATTTTATTGGTTAGAACATAGGTGGGTGGAATAAACAGAAGAGAATGCTGGGAGAAAGAAGCTGAGTCAGGAGTCGCCATGATTCTCCCATTCCAGACAGATGCAGGTTAAGATCTTTCCTGGTAAGCCAGCTCGTGGGCTACACAGATTATTAGAAATGGGTTAGATTAATATGTAAGAGCTAGCCAATAAGAGGCTACAGATAACGGGCCAGGCAGTATTTAAAAGAATACAGTTTCCGTGTAATTATTTCGGGGCATAACTAAGCCATGAGGGCGGCCGGGTGCCAGGAACGTAGCCCGCCGCTCGCTCAACACCCACCCTATCCCAGTCTGTACCCTTGGCAAGATATCAACCTCCCTGCCTCATCTGTTAAAGCAGCTGTTCTCAAAGGGTCACGACCCCTTTGGAGGTCGCATATCAGATAGCCTGCATATCAGATACTTACAATTCATAACAGCAGCAAAAGTGCAGTTATGAAGTATCAATGAAAATAATTTTATGGCTGGGGGTCCCAGAACACGGAGGATGGTATTAAAGGATCGCAGCATTAGAAAGGCTGAGCACCACTGCCATCAGCGCTCGGTCTGCTCCCTGGTAAATATGGCCCTGCTTGAATTTGTTTTAGGACTTTGAACCTAGAGCCACACATGTGCTCCTCCACTGAGCTGCACTACCAAGCGACTGAAATTATAAGTGAATGGGTCTCGATGCCTAGTGTCACGTGATACCATGTGCAACTTATTGTAGGAACAGGAAAGAACTCAGTGCAGGCACACGCTAACTCAGACAATGTACCATTTTATTCCTTATAAAATATATTTCATATCATTGCTGTAAAAACATTACATTTCATTTCACATTTAAAAAAAAATCTTAACAGTAAAAATAATACTTGGAAGACAGCGGGGCTGGGGTGGGGGAGGGGAAGAAGCGCCGATAAGACAAATTCACAGATGGGATTCTTTTCCCTTCTTGTTTTGCTTTAATCTTTTTTTTTTTTACTTTTATTTTTTATTTATTTTTTTGCCCCTGCTAAAGTCAGAACCTGGGGTGACCAGAAAGTAACAAAACAGATTTCTTCCACCAAATCCGTTTCCATATCCAATTTCACAGGGTACTCTAAGGCGTCGAGCTATACACTCACTGTGACAAGGCAGCCATTGCTCGCAGCACTGTCTGAAGAGACAAAAACTGCTTCCAGGGCCAGGTTAAAAGCCTTATCATCGATCCAAGCCTTATGTTACCGGAGAGCCCTTTGGCTCTGTACCTGAGACTTCGGCTGGCCACAGACAGTAACCCTGGACTTGCAGAACGGAGTTGGGAATGATGCAGACTCATTTGAGGCTGCTCCCAACATGGCACCAAGTCTGAAAGGAACTCTGAGAGCGCTCCGAACAACGGAAACACGGCTAGACAGTTTCCAGGACAACTACTTGCAAACTAGGGCCTGTTGGTTTCAGAAGCACACCTGTGGCACCTTCACCCAGTCAGGTTCCAAACCCAGGGGGCTGGGAGGCAGGGAGCTAGAGATGAAGGAAGTGGGCCTGACGGCTGGGTGTGCTCACAAGCCACCCTTGCCCTCCAAACCCAAAGCCAGACCATGTGACAGGAACCAACATGAAAGCATCAAGATGAAGGAGCACGGGGGAGGAGGGGGCGAGACAACAGTGGGCGGGAGGCCACCACCGCCAGAAGAGAGAGAACGATTGCCAACAGTGGAAGGCTGCACAGAAACAGAATAAAACAGAACTGAACAAAATCAAAACTCTCTCAGTTTCTAAGCCATCCCATCTATTTCTTTTTTCTTTTTCTTTATCCTCTTCCTTCTCTGCCTGGCAAGCCAATGGCATAGGAAGCCTGATTCGAATGGAGAAAATTATTATGGTCAGTTACATCTGCACACTCCAAACCGAGGCTGGGGGATTACAATGCCTCTGCTGAAGTGGAGGCTTAGTCCACACTGGGATTAAGAAGGGGAGAGGAGAGTTTCCTGGTGAGGTCTATCTGTCTCTATAGTCCCCTCCCCTCTCCAGTAAGATTGGAAGCTGAGCATCATGGGAAGTAAGGAGAGAAAAGAGACTTCTGCTGCCAGCTTTTAATTATCCATAAGGTTGAAGGGGCAGAAGAACCCAGGGCAGCCTCTGGCGGGTTAGGTTTGTTATAAAAACAAATCCCTACCAAAGACACTGGTGTCTCTTCCCTCCGTCAGCAGCCCAGGCTACCACTACAGCCTTCACATCACATACACAGTCTCTTAGGTTCTTAAGTGTACTTAGTGTGTCTCAGACTGAAAAGCAGACATGTGTTTCCCATGTAATTAATGTCACCAGTGGACCCTCAGTGGTCAGGAGGATGGTCTCCGTAACAACTGCCCAGCCCTTGGAGAGGTGGCCTGGTGGAACTCCCTGAGCCCATGACTCCCTGGGCTGGGTCTGGGAAGCAATGTTCAGCAGGCGCAGGCAGAGTCTGCTAGGATCTCCCATAGCCCACTCAGGAAAGAAGGCTTCAACATCAAAGACCCCCACCGCAGACAGGACCAGACATTCTAAAGCCTCTGTGGCACTGGAGGGAAGAGGCCTCAGGAAGGACTTCACTCAGAGGGAGCAGTTTCTGTGGAGACCCTCCACACTTCCTCTCAGAGCTGGAAGGATACTCACGGGTAGTGTTTCAAGGCCACATTCTCAAACTTAATTTGTATTAGCCTTTTGGTTCAGTGTTTGAGAAGAAGCCACATGTTTACTTACAAGCAACCCAACATCTGAGGGGAGCCAGATCCAAAAGTTGACACGGTAAAAGGGTGTCCCTCTTCCGTCCCCAGAGGCTGCTCCCACAGAAGTAACCCTGCATCTCGCCAAGTACAGCCAGCCGCCTGCTTTTCTCGGAGCCCTGCTACTGCTCCCTGGGTCATCCACCTGCCAGAGAGGGCTTTTCTTTTTTCTAAGAAGGAAATTAATTTTGCTCACAGTCCATTCTGGAACAATTAAAGGAGCAAAGGTTTCACCAGCTCAGCACAAAAATGGGCAAGGCATCTTGGCCTACTTTTGATGCACACAAACTAGTCCCCAAGAGGGCGGGGGGTGGGGGTGGATAATTCTTTGGTCTCTGGTTCGCTGCAGAATACCCTTGGTCAATTTTGGCTCTCTCCTATTTTAGGGGGAAAAAAATATTTTCTTTTCTTTTCTTTTTTTTTTTTGTTTTTCTTTTTTTTTTGTTTTTTTGTTTTTTTTTTAAATAAAACATTCCCACAAGGGGGAGAAAGTGTTTTTAAGTGTTAAATCTTAGCCAAAGGAGTCCCAGCGGCCCACATCCACTCCACATCTCTCTGTGTTCTGCTGATGGCTGCAGGCCTGGAGACCTCCTGGTTGCCAGGCAGGGTAAGGAGTGGGGCTGGGAGAGGCAGGCTCAGTCCAGGAAGCGCTGGCAGGCCTTCTTCCACCGGCAGGCTGTGCACCACTGGTCCCGGTGCTCTATGCCGTACACCTTACGGCACTTCTTGGCTTCTCCGCGGGCTTTCCTGACAGGAATGAAATGAGGGTGGCGTCAGGCAATGGAGGTTAGACCCAGTCGATGGCCACGCATAAGCAGGCAAGCACGCAGGAGCTAGGAGGGGTGGCTTCTGGCACAAGTTGGTGGACCCAGTCAGAGACTCAGGGGAGAGGAGCCAGTTCCACCAGTGTGGCCTCTGTCTGAGGACAAACCCTGGAGACTAAAGTTGGGTCGATTTATCCCCAGTGCTGACAGGGGGCAGAAACCCCAAGGCTAAGGATGAAATGGCTCACCTGGAGCTGCTCTGAGCCCGGGGTGGGGAGGTGACAATCAGGTGAGACTTCACTGTGGGCGGCGGCTGCTGGGGCTCGCTGAAGCTGAGTGACCGACTGCGGACCTGGGTATGAGGGGGAATAAGCACAGCTGTGAACATGAGACTCCCTCAGGACTACAATGAAACTCCCTGGGCTGTGACATGCATGCCTCCCTGAGCCCCACAACAGGTGCTGGTACAGGGGACCATGCAGCCTCCCCAAGAAGGTCAGGGCCAGAGACAGGAGTCACCCTTAAAATTTTAGGGGAATTAGAGGGAGTTACCATACAAGGTGTAAATGGAAACATTGAACTGCCTTAGTGACACCTTCTGTCAACTAGGTTCTGCCAAGTGTGATACTTCTCTGTGGCAGACACTTGAAACTAGAGTCACCCATATGTGGTTCTAATGACTTCCAATCTATTTCAGTCCAGAGTCATGGGTACAAGTTCATAGTGGTCTGAGACTTCTGGTGCAGCCCACCCAGCCTCCGAGTGGTCTTCCTTCTTGTTCTCCCTTCCTTTCATCTAGGCATCAGAACTCTAACAAGCACTCAGACATTCACAGAGCAAGGGAGTGAGCTTACCCTTGTCCAGTACATTTCTAAGGAAGGAACTACTCCACCCTGACTCCCCGTGAAGACCCCTCCTAGCTACTGAGAGGAGTTGTAGCCAGATAGAGGAGGCTACACGGTGATCTTTATGAAGTATAGGGACAGAGACAGGCAGCATCAGTCATGCGCTGTGTCCTCCAGCCCTGGGGGTGTATGCAAGAGCTTTGGAGGTATGGAAGCGCACACTCACCGGAGAGAGCGGGGAGGTGGTGGTAGGGGCAGCAGCCCAGCTAATGCTGGTGTAGATGTGGGGAGAGACGGGGATCTGGAAGGACGGCAGAGCCTGCAGAGACAGGAGTGTGTTAGTCTGTGCTCCAACTCAACTTCCCATTAGCAACCGAAGGAGGAGCTCTGCCCAGGCAAGAGCCTGGAAAACACCAAGACGGCTAGATAGGTTTTCCCACGAGCAGCCTCAAAGCCATCTAATCCACCATCAGCACAGCCTCCTTCTTCCTGAGAGGCGCTGATCTTACTCTGTCGCCCTCCCTTCGGGGCTGCTGACATGCCAACCCCACGATTTAGTCCTTACAGGGTGGTGGTCAGTGGCTGGGTCACCTACGGAGAAAGTGCTTCAGGCAAAACTTCCAAAGCCCTCTAAGTCTGAGCAGTATTTCCGAGAAAGGACAGAGAACTGCCAGGCAACTCCTCAGGTACAGGCAGGGATGTCTGATTTAGGTCTATCTCTGGACCACGAATTCTAATGAGGATAGCCTGCTTATTTTGTACTTTTTCTCACTGAAAGTATCATTGGTTTAGGGGTTTTGTTTTATTTTGATTTGTTTTGTTGTTGTGGTATTTTTGCCCTTACTATGTAGCCCAAGCTGACCTTGACCTCCCAGGTGCCAGCATTAGAAGTATGACAACCACACCTGGCTGGAAGCACTATTTTTTATTTACTAACTTGCACACTGGTCAGGTCTGCTCAAGTCAAATTATAAACTAAACCAGCATACGGGAATAGGAGCCTTGCTTGCATGGTGAAGGTCATTCTAAATGACACTGTCATCCTCCACACGACAACTTCTCTCCAGGCCCATGAGAATGATGGAGTTTTCTCCTTTGGGACTATGCCGTGCCTTTCCGTGTCTCGAGGAAATGGCACTTTGACAACTTATAATTAGTCCCAGCCAACCCCACTCCACCATGTACGTCATGAGGTCATGGCCCAGTCTAACTGGAAGGCTTACCTAACCCAGTGTTGACATCCAGTAGGTGCTCAGAGCAGCACCATTCAATGAGCTAAGCAGCTGCCTGGGAAGCCCTGCGTGACCCTGCCTACTCTTCTAGGCGGCCTTGGAAGTGACAGCTCTCGGTTCACATCCTGACATGCACTGCTCTTTGCACTGAGTATCTCTGAGTGTTTGCTGCTGCTGATTTTGAGACAAAGTTTGCATGTAGCCCAAGCTGGCTCTAAACTCCCCAAGTAGGAAAGGATGACCCTGAACTATTCCTCCTGTCTCCACCCTGAGGGCTAGTGTGTGCTGTGTGCCTTACACTAGGTTTATGCTCAGAGCAACCCAGGGCCCTGCGCATGCTCAGTAAGCAACTTTACCAACTGGCCTATATCCCAGCCTTTCTTTTCCTTCTCTGTGGAAGTAAGATTAACAACTCAGCCAAAAGGCTCAGTCTTAATAAGGTGTGCAGAGGCCTGCGCTCCGACAGCCAGTGACCACTGAGATCCCAGGCTAAGCCCCCCCCACCGCATACGCCTGTTCCAAACCTGGTATGCATGGTCAGCCTGAATGTGCCAGAAAGAGCCAGGAGCTGACTTGCTGAGTGCAACTGAAGGCAGGGGAGACTCCAGGCCAGGGTGTTCAGAGCCAGAGGACTGGACTTTGGGTGGAGGCAATGAAAGAGCAGCAAGGGACGGGCTGGTCACACGGGAGGTGGGGGCTGGCTCGCCGATGGGTGTCCCAGGGGCAGGGGGGGCAGCCAAAGCCAGAGCAGATTCTTCCTTCATCTGCATCTCTGTATAGTAAAAGTCTTCCTCCCGATTGAACTGATCAGAGTCCACAGTGTCCCTGTGTGGAACAGACATTCGACCATTGTTAAGAACACACTGCCTTAGTTTGAAGCCAGAGAAGAGAAAGGTACAAGGAGGAAGTGACCACTTGTGCCCACCCAGGAAGTTGGGGAGGGTACCCAGGAAAATACTCAGGAGCCCTGCGCTCAGAGGCTATCATAAAAGGTTAGAACTGCCAACCCATGAAAGCTGTTCTTCCCAGCATGAGGGCTCACACAACAGTGAACATGTATGAACACAGACCTAGTCTTATTATGAGCCCTCTTGGGGCCCATCTATAGCATGCTCTCACATCCTGTGAGGCAGTGAATGCCAGAGGAGCTGCCCTGAGGGTTCTGTTCAGAGATGAGGCCCTCACGTTGGTGTCTCGGCGCTGATATAGACCTAACTTCCATCTACAGAAGCAGAAGTAAAACTTGGCCACTAAGCCTAAGCCACAGAATCTCACCAGTGACTAAACCAAACAGTTCTATTTCTACCCAGAATTGAAACATCTAGCTTCCTACACCAGGTAGGAAGATACCACCACAAGACACACAGAGCTAACTCTCTGGCAACAGCACCAACACTGACCACGATATAAAGAGTCTCCCTGCCCAGCGAAGGCATCATACATTCAGTGGTCAGGGAGGGGGACCGGGAAGTGCCTGTAGCAAGTCAATTCACTAGAAGCCTCTGGGCTGCGAGTCCTGTGGAGTTAGCAGGGTAGAGGCACACCTAACAAGCACCTTAGGCAAGAGGCACTGAGCTCGGGACCTACCCCAGGTGGAGGGCTTTCACGTGCCGTTTGATGCCCACGATGGAGCGCAGAACTTTGCCACAGCTGGGCCACAGGCACTTGTACATCACCTTCACGGAGTTCTAGGGGAGGGAGAAAGAAGTCTTAGTAACCAGGGTGTGCGCATCCTCTCCCTGGCCTCTCTCGTCACCTGATGAGGACTTCAGCTGGCTGCCATCCTTCGCCAGGCCCAAAAGAAAAACCTCCAGGTAGGGGGCTCCCAGAGAGCATAAAAACATGCCCAAGAGAACCTGAGAGTACCTGGTGGCCACATTAATGTGTGTGTGTGTATGTATATATGTGTGTACATGTGTATACACACACACATAGTAGCATACACTTGTGATCTCAATGAGTGGCAGACACAGTAGATCCTAGCCTACTGGTGAGCTTCAGAGCAGTGAGAGCCTATCTCAAACACTAAGAAGGCATGAGGTGGGAGAGGTGAATGACACCTCAAGACAATACCTGAGGTTGATCTTTGGCCTCCAGGTGCATGCACACCCACAAACATACACACCCCCAAAAAAGGAAAAGGAAGCAGCCTCAGTCTAGGGATTTCACCAACAGGTGCCACAAAGGAAAACTAGAAGCACCCGGGACCCATGGAGTCCCTGCTTCCCTGGGGATGGCTGTCCCCACGTGCTCACCGGTCACCTACCTTCCTCTTGCGTGGGGCTGGTTCATCCAACAGGAACGGGTCAGAATCCGTCTCAAAGCCATGATCGGTTTGGGGAGACCCAAAGGCATCACCTAGGTACTTGGGGCTGGCCTGAGGGTGGGGAGGTGAGGGGGTGGAGACGCCACTGCTCCCGCTCCAGTGCCCGCTGGTAGTGCTGCTGCCGCTGTCTGACACGTCACCGCTCTCCTTCCACGGGTCACCGCAGGCTGCACGGGAAACTAGCCAGAGAGAGGTGAAAGGACACTCAGGGGGCTTGTCCCCAGGAACAGAGAGAAGAAGGGAGCAAGTAAATGGTGAAAATAAAAATATTACTAAAATTTTAATTATTAAAGAAATTTCTTCCTGAGCTACAAGATGGGGGAGGTGCAAATGCTATGGCAATTTTTGGTGCTATAACTGTTCTGCCTGGTGGACATTTTCTGCCATGGCCACATGGGTCACCACTGAGAGAAACCCCAAGCCTCAATTTATTTATTTATTTTTTTACTTTTTTGATTGATGGGTCTGTAGGCTGCTTCAGACTCAAGCTGGACAATTGATCGCATAAGATGAGCTGAAAGTCTAATACATGGGAGCAGCAAGAAAGATAGAAAAAAAACACCAAAAACAAAACACTTATGCTCCCAGCAGCCCAGCTCCTATCCAGACATTCAGAGTCTCCTGACCCTAGGCCTAAAGACACATTGCCACACCCTAAGGAATCAGGACAGATCTGAAGGCTGGGCCAACTCCAAGGTTCCATGTTTCCAGACAAGGTTCTCTTTACTTCTAGGAGACGCTTGCCCAAATGGGATTCTGGATAAAGAGCCCCTCCTCCCCAGGTACCCCTGCCCAATCTTAAAACTCTCATCACTTGCTCTTCCTGGAAACTGAGAGATTCCCATCGCGACTCACAGAGTTTAAAATAGTAAATATTCAGGGCAGAACTCGAGAAGCATCCAAAGCAACTGATCATGGACTCATGATCACAGGCCCAAGAGGTAACAGCAGCCTTGTCTCCCCCACCCCCTTCAGCTACTTTCCTGAATCTGTTGACTCAACTTCTTGGACTTCTTAAGAATTTAGCATCCCTGCTCTGGGTCTTCTTTGTGCATGTTAAAGCAGCTGCACTGCCGGGGTTCACCACTAGGTGTCCCAAAGTGCGGCAATAGCCTCTGGATGGAATAATTAAATTGGCTTTCAATCAAAGGAGATTATTTGGGGCTGGAGAGATGGCTCAGAGGGTAAGAGCATTGCCTGCTCTTCCAAAGGCCCTGAGTTCAATTCCCAGCAACCACATGGTGGCTCACAACCATCTGTAGTGAGGTCTGGTGCCCTCTTCTGGCCTGCAGGCATACACGCAGAAAGAATATTGTATACATAATAAATAAATAAAAATATTTTTAAAAAAAGAGATTATTTATGAGGGACACTGGTAAAGGCCACTTTTCTCTCAGTGTGAATTAGAACTAGCTCCATATTCTCCTACAGACTTTTAAATAGCTTTTAGGACCGGCAGATAAGGAGTTTCCATGCTGCCCTCCCAAGTGCTGGGGAAGCATCTCGGGATTATAACCGAAGATTTCTGTTTGCATCTATAAACCTGAAGTCATATTACTAGGGACTTTTTATTACAGTATCTGTGGAGTGTGTGTGTGTGTGTGTGTGAGAGAGAGAGAGAGAGAGAGATGTGGTGCATAAGTAGAGGTCACAGTCACTGTCACAAAACCCCAAGGACTTTCTGCTCCGATGAGGAACCTGAGCCTCTGACCAACAGTCCTGAGAGCCTCCAGAACCCTATGGCCTGGCATCAGAAGCTGGAAAGAAAGAGCATCGGTCGTGAGCCTCTGCCAGATCAGGAACCAGTGCAACACCGCTTGCTCACCAGAGAAGATGGGCTCGGCCCCAGGAGGACTCTGCACAACAGGACTGCAAGACAGAGATGTCAGCACCATTGCGGCCATCATCTCGTCCATCTCCACGGCATCCGACTTCCTGCAGTCAAATGGGAGGGGAGCACGTTACTTCCTGGGCCCGCCTGGCCCACCAAGCCCACAGATTAAGCTTCCATGTCCACTTATTTTCATGGGATCCCCTTACACTGCTATGTTCTCCCCTCAGATCTCCCACCCAAGCAACCAGCATGAGCTCAATGGTCAGTAAAACAGCAAAGGTGGAAAGTGCTTGTTCTGGGTGGTGTCTCAAGGAGCCCAGGATGAGCAGGTGGGCCTCCCCACTTAAACCGGAGCTGATACCTGAGATAGTACCGCTCTCCCCAACTTTCCTTCTAACCCTAAAACTTGAAACGGAACACTGTATTTGGGAGTGGAGAGAAGAGTCAGAATGCTAAGATGAAGCATGGGAATACAGAATGCCCACTAGGATCTAAAACTACCTCCTTCCCCGCCTTATATTCAAATTTAAGAGGAAACAATTACACTAATGGATTTCTCTCTCCCCTCTGCCAAAATAAACACGGCATTCTGTTAGCTTCTGAATGTCAACAGAACCTATTACATAAGTCAGTGAGCAAACAAACCGGGGTAAAATAAATAACCAGATGAAACCATCTCCCACTGTTAAGCTCCATGCTTTAAACAGGCTGCACGAGAGTTTATGTGTGCTTTCTTTTCTCTCCTTTAAATCCATAGTTACATGATTTGTAAGTAAAATAAGCACTATCCGAAATCTAAAGTATTTGGGGGAAATTAGAATATAATCAACTGCCAGTGGCTTGCCTATTTCAAAGGACTATATTCACTCATATTTATACACCGTGTCTACCAAACTGTGCAGCTGGGTTTGACCAGATGGACCAAAGTCGTCAACATATTAAACATTACATGGTCTTTGTGTTTTCACTTCCTCAGAATAGAAAAATAAGTTCTCTGCTGGTCTTCCACTGGATACGATGCTGTCCCTCTGGTCTTAAGACAGTGGGTCTCTGCTGGGCCAACAAGATAGCTCAGTGGGTAAAAGTGCTTGCTGCCAAGCCTGGCTAGCTGAGTTCAGTGCACAGTACCCAGAGGGGAGAAGAGACCTGACTCCTGAAAGTCGTCCTCTGCCATCCACACGTGCACCATAGCATGTACACATACTAATTTAAATTACACACATGTAATTTAAAATAAGTTTTAAACCGCCTGGTCTACCAACAGCCCCCACACCCACAGAAGCGGGTGGAATGGAGTTTAGCTGTTTGCATTATCTTGCATGTAAAATAGCCTCAGCTGGCCAAGTTTCTTGCTTTTCATTTTTATTTATTATTATTGTGTTCATGCACGCTGTGTGAGCTTTAGTGTGCTCATGCCTTGGCACACACGTGGAGGTCAGAGAAAGCTCTGTGGAGTAGGCTCTTCCTGCTACCTTTACAGGGGTCCCAGGCAGTGAACTCAGGTTGTTGGGCTTGCACAGAAAATGCTTCAGACATACAGAGCCATTTCCCAATCCCAGATTTTCCTTTTAAATCTTAAAAGATCAATATAGATAGACCATTAGGTGCAAATCAGGATCTACAGTCCCAGGGCACATCCTACCATTAAGCTCCAAAGTAGAGTATCTATTCTTTACCCCATGGTTCTTAGCACCCAAGTGAAGAATCAGACCATGCTCCAGACACAGCCTGCTGGCCGCCTGTCCAGTTTTAAGCCAACAAAGGATGGATTTACCTTTTCAAATGCTATTTTAGAATCAAAAGCATTTCACTCCTTGACAGATGATACAAACGAAAGTGAGTCACAGGAAAGTTTGGGGACTGACTGTTTTTCACTGGTGCACGGCATGCCTACAGGCTTTTATGTCTGTGGCTGCTACACCAAGTAGCAATGATGGAGTCTGCTTGGCCCACAAGGCTGAAACCATTCGTCTCCGCCCTGTATGGAGCCGGTGCTGGCACTCTGTCTCATCTGTTCCTGTCTCTTCTCATGAAAAACTAGGAGCCGAGTTTAAACCTCCACCAAACCAACTAGATGTAACCCCTAATAGAGTTTTGGAGAAGGAAGGGTGTTACCTAGGCTTCCTTCAAAGGATGCCTCTTCTCTCTCTAGCGTCACTATCGCAGCAAGCAGGTACCCAAGACCCCAACACGTCCCAGCCCGTATCTATAACCCCCCCACACATACCTCTTAGGGACATCGATGTTCCTAGATACGGGTCTGTAGGTTGGCACCTGGGATGTGGGACCCTGCAGCTCTGCCAGCCACACCTCTTCCACTTTACAGCAAATCTGCAACTTCTGGTCCAGCAGCCGCACTGTCACCTTGTCCTCCGCCCAGCTGTGCTGCTCCACCAGGCCCTTGCACTCCTGACCCCCATACCACACACAGACCTGCAGGGGAATGATGGCCCGCGGTCAACACTCAGGACCCGTAGAGATCTCAGTGCCGGGAATCAGGCTGCCTGCTGCAGTCTGTGCTTTGACACGCTCATCTCTAATGTGTGCATGCTAAGATCTGGTAGACACCCCCAGTGTGCGTGTTAGACACCTAATCCTCAAGACCAGGGTCAGGAAGTGGGGTGTAGTGTGAGTGGACGTCATGAGGACTGCTGCTCTCTCAACAGCCTGTCACAACAGGACAGGATTATCCGGAGACTGGGATGGCGGGCAGGGAGAGTAAGCCAAGGTGCAGACCCTTGCAGTCTCCTATCCTCATCCTCCTCTCAGACTCTGTTGTTTCCAGAAGTTTGAGCCAAATAAACTACTGTCTACACATTTCCCCGCCTTGGGTATTCCATTATAGCAGCCTGGACGGGCCAGGGGAGAGCAGAGATTCCCAGACACCTGCTGCCCACCCACGCTCTCGGGCTAGCCACACGGGATCAAAGCTTCCTCGTACAGCTCCGCATACACTTTCCACCCTAGAAGGCGGTGAGCAGGCCAGCAGCTTCTCTGAACCCTAAATCTATATGCATCCTTCAGTTACTCATGCCCCTCTCCTTGCCTCTGAACTCTTGAATACCTCTGACTCACTGCTTTTCTTCTGTAGGGTTCTAAGTCCCATTCTCCCCAGTATGCACTGGAAAGGAAGGGGGTAGACTGCTCTCTCATCGGGATACCTGAAATTGAAAAACTACCTTATCTCATAAGGACAAAAGTCTAGGGGACACCAAGCTTCATGGAAGATAAAGGCCAAGTCTTTAGGTGGTCCCTGGAGAAGGTAAGGGCAAAAGCCCTGTGAATCTGGATCTAGTGATAAATCAGGCCTAGGTGACCAAGGGCCCAGCCATGGCGAGGGGATGCAAGAAAAAAAAAAAAAAAAAACAGTTCTTATCAGATCTGGACTACACCTCTTCTCTGGCGCCTGTGCCGAAGGTCCTTCTCCTGGCTGCCTAATTTTGTGAACTGAGGCAGACAAGAAGCCACTAAGCTGAGGCCATGCTTTGGCCTGAGGTTCTGAGCATCCCAGAATGCCTGGCCACTTTTTCCTCCACATGACAATCATGGAGAAGCCCTGGTCTGAAATGACAGCATATTCTCTGTCTAGAGACCCAGTTTATAGGACTTCCAGCCCATCACTTAGGTACCACTAGGCTGCCAATCCCAACACTCAGAGAGGGTACCTGTCCATGTTAGCATCAGCCTACCTTCTGTCCAGGCTGAAAGGCCACCTGTGGATGGCCTGAGGTTCCCAGAGTCTTGAGGACCTCCTTGGGCTGCTCCTGGCACACAGGGTCCTTAGAGGTGAGTGAGGGCTGGGGTGCGGCTCCTTCCGGCACTTCTACCTGTGGCTCCAAGGGCAGGCTGGCCCCCAGTGGCACCTCAGAGGCACTAGGTCCCAAGACCCGGGCTCCCAAGAGGGAGCGCTTACCAAGACGTCGGGACAGCATGCTGGATACTCGGCTGCGCCTGTTGAGGAGACAAGAGTGTCAGTGTGTCAGCGAGTAAACTAACTCTCCCCCCCCCCATGTAGGTTGCAAGGATAAACTCAGGACATCGGGCTTGCAGGCAAGCTGCTTTACCTGCTGAGCCATCCTGTTGGCTCTACCTTTTCTTTAAAGAAAAAATTAATGCCTATTCCTAGGAGGTCATGTAAAAAATATTGATAAACTCAAAGAAAATAAAATCATTTGTGACCCTGCCTCCCAAAGATACCCACTCCTCCCCGCTCCCATTTTCTTATTCTTATTGTTTTTTTTCTTTTTTAAGACTCCTGTTTCATATAGCTCAGGCCAAAATGTCCTATGCAGCTGGGGATGACCTTGAAGTGCTGACCCTCCTGCCCCCATCTCACAAGTATTCACCACCATGCCCATCTTATGTGATGCTGGAGGACAAACAGGGCTCCGTGCATGCTTGGTAAGCACTTTACCAACCAAGCTACATCCCCAGCCCTGACTCCAATTTTTTTTCCCCCTAAAAACATCCCGCTCCTTCTTTTATAACTTTACTCGCGTACTTTCTGTTCTTATTTTGTTTTGCTGCTGAGGCAAAGTCTTCCTAGGTAGCTATGGCTGGCCTGGAACTTATAACAAGTTGGCCTTGACCTGCAGCAATCCTCCTGCCTGAGCGCCCTAAGTGCTAGGATCACAAGAATGCGCTGCCTCACCCAGCTCTGCCACACTTTATTTCTATAAAAACTAAACTAGTAAGCTGACTTTACTTCATGTGACGGCTAAGTGTTTCCTACATCATTAAGTGTTGACCTATAAAAACAGCCGCCAGTGCTTTCTAGGCAGGTGTAAGCTGCTGTTTAACAAATTCCCCCATTACTTCCTGGAAGGATGGAGTCCCATTTTGCTGTCTCAGCTACTCTGCCTTCATCATGCCAACCCCTGAGTCCCACCCCTCCCCACCCCCTCACACACAGACAGAATTGCTTCCTTAGTGAGGTTCGCCCACGATATTGCCAGATCAGCACTGAGCACTTTTGTTGGATACACAGACTCCCAAGCTGGGTTCGCGTCCAAGCTGCAGACAACTTCAGGAACCCACCATGAAACTAACACCACCAGGACTGGAGAGGTAGCTCAGGGGTTAAAGACACCGGCTTCTCTTCCAGAAGACCACGTCTGGTTCCAGTACCCATGTGGTGGCTCACATCCATAACTCCAGCTTCAGGGAATCCAATGCCCTATTTCTGGCCTCCACCAGCACCAAACAGTGCATAGACAGACACACACACAAGCAAAGCACTTGTATGCACAAAGTAAAAAGAATAAATCACCAAGTAGACCAAGAAAGTCCAGCCTCTGCCAACTCACACTTCCCTCCTCCTCCCAGCCGTCCTGGGCCTCTCAACCACTCTGGGTCTCCACACAGACTTCTGGTCTCTGCCGTTCAGGGTCTCTGTCCATTCAGTTGGTATCTGGCTGAGAACAACTAGGCATGAAGCACATTACAGGTGTGGATGGGCTGGGGTGGGCACTTAAACTCCAAGGTTTTTAGGACTTTGATTCTAACAGCTGCTTCCCCAGCCCAGAACACCATCAGGCTAATTGCACACAGGCTGGATGTCTCAAAAAGGGATTCCAGAACATTCCTCTTCCTTCTCTCCCTCCCCTTTCCTCTTCCTTCCCAATCCATAACCAGAAGCCTATCAGGGTCATTGAGATAACTGTGAATAAAGTCACTTTCTACCAAGCCTGGCGACCCGAGTTCAATCCACAGGACCCGCACAGTAGAACCAACTCCTACAAGTTGTCCTCTGACCTACACACACACACACATATATGTGTATGTGTATCTAAAAAAGTTCTTTTGCTCGTACATCACTATCTG
>NW_026067956.1:1141405-1155834 GCF_014885135.2 Alexandromys fortis
CACTAGGTGTAGCCACTATACACTACACTACACTATACACTAGGTGTAGCCACTATACACTACACTACACTATACACTAGGTGTAGCCACTATACACTACACTACACTATACACTAGGTGTAGCATCTACTGCACAGGAGCCTCAAGTTTAGGAGCAGGCGACCAACATATTATAGACTCAAGTTTATTTTGGGTTTTTTTTTAATGCTTTTATTTGGTTACAGTTTGTTTTCTGTTTTGATGTTTTGTTTTCTTGCTTTAGATGGGGGTGTTTTATTGGGATTTATTTATTTTAGAAAGAACTTAAAGTTGGGGGAGGGAAGGAGGAGCTAGAAGAACCTGGAGGAGGGAAGAATATGATCAAACATTTAAATGTAAAACTTGCTTGAAATGATACAATATAATTTAAAAACAGCAAAAGGATAATTTTTAAAAAGTGGCAGCTGGGCAGTGGAGGCACATATCTTTAATTCCAGCACTCAGAAGGCAGAGGCAGGCAGATCTGTGAGTTCAAGGCCAGCCTGGTCTATGGAGAGAGACCTGAGGGGTGGGAGGATGAGGAGTGGCAAATGCTGGTTCTCTGCAACCACTGCTCAAAGGCTGTAATCTGTTATCTTAGCAGCTTGGCCCAGAGCCCCCAAGAAACAAAGCAAAGATGTGGCATGCAGAGTCCCCAAGTTAGATGGCTGGTGTCTTCACGCTCTCATATTGTGACTACAATTTAAAAAAAGAAAAAAAATGCGTCCCAGATGTTTTTAAACTGCAGCCACTGGACCAGGTGTGTTGCTCAGTGAAGAGTGCATGCCTGGTGTTAAGAGAGGTCCTGGGTCCAAACCCAGGCATCAGGAAAGAAGGGCACCGAGTGAACGGAAGCTAGCGTGTAGTACCACTGACTGACAACAGGTGGAAGCACTACCACGGAGAAACCACCAGCCCTTTTCTTGGCCAAAGGAAAAAAGAAAAAGGAAAAATCCCAGGAGCCACCCCCACTTTCCCGAGCCGGAAGTTTGGGGTTTCTAGTACTGAAAATGAAGACCGTGGTGTTTCCAAACCTCCTCGGTTCCCAGTCTTCAGGAAGAATCTGAGATGTTTGGGCAACAAACTCTGATGGTGTTTTTGGAAGCCTGTCTTCTTTCTAAAGAATGTGCTTCTGTTGGTTGGTAAGCCTGTACCTTCCAGAAGCCAGAGGGATCTGCACAAATAGGCAACTCGCCTGCCCCTGGCCTGCTTCCACAGGCTGGCTACTTTCTCCCAAGATCCACTCAAAAACACACATTATGCTCTCAGGATTCAGAAGTTGGCTGGAAAGAAGGGAGCAAGGTCACACCTTATTTCGGGGGTGGTAGCTGGGGGTGCTAGCTGATCACCTGGCAGGAAGGATCTCACCCTTCCCCCTAGCATGCAAGCACCCCTCCTGCTGGCCTCTTTCAGGGTCCTCTTCCCCACCACTGCTTCTAGCTACTGCTCCCTGGATGCTTTCTCAAGTGCTATTGATGGTTCCTGGATCAGCCATCCCTTGATTTGCCATGCAGCTCTGTAGCAGCAGAGAAAAATGAAGAAAACCGTATTGTAGAATAACAAGGACTGAACTTCAGCATGAGGTCAAATCCTTTCCAATTTTACATTCCCCACTTAACAGGATTCCTGCTGGGGCATAAACCTAGGCCAAAATGGTCTCAGAACATATGACAGGGGGGTCTGGAACCTCAAGTGCTGTCACCAATAGGAAAGGGATGGCTTATGTACTTTGGCCAGGGTCTAGAGATGGTTAACACTCGCCCAGTCTCAGCAAACACGCTGCTGATGGCCTTTAATGCAGACATCTGCCACCAGTTACATAACTGGGCCTGGCAGAACAATGAAACAAACTCTATGGTTCAGAGTTGCAAACTGCCATTCATTACAGAAGGCTGCTGGACCACGGCATGTCTCGGCACACGCCTGCAAGTGCACAGAGCTGCACACAATGGCTGCGCCTCTCACTACCCAGGGGCATTGTGGCATGCCATGACATCACCTCCCCGCACTTCTAGGACACAGGTCATAAGCCAGTGATTTATTATTGCACAACTCATGGAACTTCTGTCAAAGTTGAGGAGGGTGAAGCTGGGAGCAAGGCTCCTAATTGCAAAAAGTCTGGTTGTCGCTGATGAACACGCCAAAGTGAAGACACAAAGCTGCAGCGTTTTAAACCCCAGCTTTGTGTCTTTACAGATCTGACAGTCAGCGTGTACACAGGAACCTGAGATTTTAGTCCTTAATAGCCTGTGTGCTGTCCTCATCTTTTACTAGAGAATTACCGGGGTTTTTTTTTTCCTTTAAATCTTTAATGTTTTGAGTTGTTTTTCAATGTTATGTTCTAAATTCAACCAGAGGATGAAGGGTCTCAGGAAACCATGTCTCTCATTTTCCAGCGGATCTCCACAGGGATCTACTTCCCATCGTGACCACCCAGTATCTTCATGATCAATCTGGTTCACAGGCCACCACCTGCACTTTGCCACGTTCCATCGCCACTACCTGTTGGTTCTCAAGCCTTTGGAGGAAACCAAAACACACTTGGGCTTTTTCTTCATAGAGACAGAAAACCCTACCTGGTTTCAGTTAGAAACCCCAGGGAGAGGACTGGAGAGAAGGCTCAGCAGTCAACAACATGAACTGTTCTTACAGAAGACCCAAGTTTGCTCCCAGCACCCATGTCAGGTGACACAAACCATCAGCAACTCTAGTTCCAGGAGAATTAACAGTACACATAGCAAAAATAAACGTAACAAACAAACAAACAAACAAACAAAAGAAACTAAATCCCAGTAAGGGCATCCAAGGCCCTAACCCAAAGTCTCTAAGCTCAGCTATTCACCAAGTTCTTGTATGTGTGCATGTGTGTGCACACTGTGGGATGTGTGCATGTGTGTGCACACTGTGGGATGTGTGCATGTGTGTACACACTGTGGGAACGTGTGCATGTGTGTGCATCCTGCAAGGATGTGTGTGTAGGGCGACCTCCTGTGAACACCAGGCTAGCTGGCCCTCGAGTGACCACTGCCTCACTGCCCATCTCACTGTAGGATCACTGGGGTTACAGACAGGAGCTTCCATGCTCAGCCTCACTTTGGTTCAGGGGACTTGGACCCAGGTCTTCATGGCTGTACAGAGAGCACTTTCTAGCCATCTCCCCAGCCCTGCATGCCATTTGTATTAGGGTGAGGGCATATATATCTAAGATTTCTACACTACCATCAAGATAGACAGCACTGAACACATCGGTGACCCCTTTGGTGTTTCTAAGCCCAGCAGCTGGTGAGCGGGTAGAGGTATTTGCCTCCAAGCTTAACAACCTACACTTGATCCCCTGGACCCACATGGAGAAAACCAACTCCTGCAAGTTATCCTTTGACCTGGACACATGTATCGTGGCATGCACACCCACACCCAAAACTTAAATAGGTAAGATGTGATTTTTTTAACTTTCAAATCAGCTGTCCAGACAGCAAAAAATTGGATTCTCAGAGTGTTCTAATTATCTTATTCTGAAGATCTTAAAAAAAAAAAAAAAACATAAAAACAGGTTACACTATATCAGAGTCCCGTAATTTGGATGAATTTAAATAAGGTCAGCCAACTAGGAATCGGCTGGAGCCCTTTCCGCAGCATCCCGGTAACAGGGCGCACAATCTCTTGCTGCTGTGGGTAACAGATGTAATAGGATAATGGAAGGGAAGAATAATGGTCTCAAATAACAGAGCCATTTTCATATGCCAGTGGATGGGCCAGAGAAACAGGTCATCTGATCTGGTTTCCAGCAAATAATAAATGAACCTGATCAACAAATTATGCCGGTGGGTCTCACGGCCCGGCTGTCATTCAACAGGGTGACAGAGGCAGTTCTGTTTGCCTACAGCAGGCTACAGCAGGAAGGGAAGGGGTTCACAGCTCTCCCCAGCAACACACTCTCCCTCCCCTAGCACCTATCTCCTCCTCCTCCTCCTCCTTTCAGAAACACAGCACCCTTTGTTTCTAACTGTCCTGTTTGCCTAAGGCTATCGAACAAGACAACCTCAAACACAAGCCTGCCTGGGTTCTCATCTGAAAACCTCAAACACCATGAGCTCTCATATGGTGCTACAACGCCAAAAATTCCACATGTGACCTCATATAACAGGTCACAGTGAAAACACAGGCACATTAAAAACTGTGCGCAAGGAGCTCTGGAGACTACTTGGCAGTTAAGAGCACTGGCTGTTCTTACAAAGGGCCAGGTCTATTCAGTTCCCAGCACCCAAATGGCAGTTTGCAACCATCTATAACTCAAAGTCCAGGAGATCCAACACCCTCTTCTGGCCTCAGAGGGTACCAGTCATACATGTGATGCATACAAGTATTCATGCACATAGGAATAAATAAGTAAAATTACCTTCAGAGTATGAGACTAAGGTGTGATGAACAAATGACTTCTATGTTTGGTCTAGGGTTCCCTATCCAGGATACATTATTATACATTTGCAGATATTCCCAATTTGGGGACAGGGTTCAAGATCTGATACATGTCTGTTCCCAGGCACTTCTGTTAAGGAATACTCAACCTGCAGCAGTGGTGCTACTGAGCCTCTTGCAGACTGTATTTTGCTTGTCAGTCCAGGTTTGCTATTGTAAACAAGGCTTCCTAGAGTCCCAGACTCAAGAAGAGTTAGTCTGGGGCCTGGAAAGATGGCTCAGCGGTTAAAAGCACTTGCCCTAGCAGAGGATCCTGATTGGGTTCTCAGCACCGACATGCAACTCACAACCATTCCTAACTCAAGTTTTAGATGATTTGATGCCCTCTGCTGACCTCCTTGGACATTGCATGCAAGTGGTATAAAAGACACAGGCAAAACACTCCTACACATAAAACAGATAAATTTTAAAATGAAACAAAAATTAGTTCTAAAAGAAGACCTGTTTCCCCTGACATGCAGACATCAATGCAAGGCAGAGGGCTGTAAATGGTCTCATTGTTAAGAGCATTTGCTGCTCTTGCAGAGGACCCAGGTTCAATTTCCACATGGCAGTCCACAACTCCAATTCAAAGGGTTCTGGTGCTTCCTTATAGCCTCTGTGGATATGGACACACGTAGCACACATACATATACATACATACACACACACACACACACACACACAGAGACAGACAGACAAAACACTCATACACATTTATATAAAAAGTAAAGCAGGGGGCTGGAGAGATGGCTCAGTGGTTAAGAGCACTGGCTGCTCTTCCAAAGGTCCAGAGTTCAATTCCCAGAAACCATATGGTGGCTCACAACCATCTGTAATGAGATTTGGCGCCCTCTTCTGGCGTGCGGGTATACATGGAGGCAGAATGTTGTATACGTAATAAATAAATCTTTAGAAAAAAGAAAAGAAAAAAGTAAAGCAGTCTTGTTTTGTTTTTTAAATGCATGTGTTTGAGTGTTTTAGATGTGCCCCACATAGGTACCTGGATCCTACAGAAATCAGATCCCCTGGAACTAACTGGAGTTTCAGACAGCTGCGAGTTGCCATATGGATGCTAAAACTGAACTTGGGTTCTCTGCAAAAGCAACAAGTGCTCTTTACCACCAAGTCATCTCTCCAACGCAAGACAGGGTTTCATTTTATTTTTATTTATCTACTTAGTTGTTTGTGTGTTTATGTTTTTTGAGACAGTGTTTCTCTGTGTAACTTTGGTGCCTGCCCTGGAACTCGCTCTGTAGACCAGGCTGGCCTCGAACTCACAGAGATCCTCCTGCCTCTGCCTCCCAAGTGCTGGGATTAAAGGTGTGTGCACCACCACCACCAGGCTTCAAGGCAGGGTTTTAAACAGCACACAAACTCAGTTCTAAGATTGTTCATAAAAGCAGGCACTGAGACAGGTCTTGTGGTACAAGAGCCGTGATCCGAGCTAATCAAGAAGTTGATGAAGAGGAACACAAGTTCAAGACCTGCCTAGACTGCAGAGTGAATTCAAGGTAAGCCGGGGAAACTTGGTGAGACTCAGTCTCAAAATATTAATAGAGGTAAAAAGGTTGGGGGTACCCAGAAGTAGAGCACTTGACTAGCATGCACCAAGCATGCCCTGGCTTCAACTCCTAGCAAACACACACATAGAAAACAAACCAACCAGCAATGCAGGCAGTGCACACCTGCAATTCCTGTAGTCCTGTGTACTGGGGAGACTGGAGGAGGAGCACAAGGATCACTGGGGCCTAGCAGAACAGCCTGGGCAACATAGTAAGACCCGTTTCAACCAGCAAATAAATGAAAAACCAGAGAGGGGATGATGAGGTTAAAGCTGACTGAAACCGGGCTGAAACTCCTCCGTGAGCCTCCCCGAAGAGGGCAGGGAGATAAAGAAGTGCTGACTGGGCATTCTCCCCAGAGCCGGGTCTCCGGGGAGGGAACTGGGAGCCAGAGTTTCCCCAGGGAGACAGGCCCCAGACATCCGATGACTCTGCGGTGTTTCAAGGTAAGTCTGAGAGCTTGGTGATGGAGCTAAAGGGACGAAGGAGGACACTCGTGTGGCTTCCTGTCTAGTCTCAACTTAACAGACATTTTCAGGGTTGCTTTACTTTCCTGCCCCCCTACCCCACCCCAGTAACTCAGTAAAATACAGAGGATGGCTCAGGCCTAAAGGTACCTGTCGCCAAATCTGACAACCTAACTTCGATCCCTAGCCTGGGACCTGCATGGCAGAAGGCTATGCTTGCAAACTCTCCTCTGGCCGAACTCCATATGCACACACATACAATGTAAACGTAAAAACAGTTCTCTTTATTTATTTATAAAATAATTCTTGATATATGGGGCCAATGATGCCCCTGTTATATGGCTGAGAAAATAAGGTCCCTTACACTAGCAATGAGGGTAGGGGGTGCATTTACAGCTTCCCTGGCTCCTCCTGGTCTGGCTCTCCCTTCTCCAGGAATTGGGGGGTAGGAAGATGGCACAGGAAGGGAAGGGGACTCTGGAGGAAAAGAGGGTGATTTTCACTAGGAAGAAGGGTCTATGTGAGTGGCAAGCAAGGTTGGCAAAATGGGCATCACAAAACATTCAGCCGAGATACGAGAGTCCTAAAAACCTAACAAGCCAGTGGCAGACACTAGAAAGACAGGCTAAGTGTTAACAGAGAGTGAAGTTTCACTCCTTGAATAATGAAGCAGGGCATAGCATATAATTCATATTTTCTTTTCAGGGACATGGACTAAAGCAAACATACTTTGAAACCGGGCCATTATTTGCATGAATTAACCTCAGACCCTTGTGATGCCACATGAACGGGAATGATGGATGATGGTGAATCCATTACAAGAGGAGGCTGCAGAGTTCAGACGTCACTCCTGCGAATGACCACATTTCCAGACAGGGCCAAGCAAACAAGCAGTGGGCTTGGAGGATGCACAGAAGGACCCGGTGATGCTCCTGGCTGGAATCAACAGGTCATCCAATGGCCCTGTCACTTCCCTGCGGTGGAGAACCAGGGCACTCAGAGCTACAGGTGTCCAGTGGCTGTACCACCAACTTGGGCCGCAGGCTGAAGATGGCACACACTGCAAACACAGACACAAGAGACACTGTGCCTGCAAAGACACTCAACACTGAGGGCAGAAATCAAGGCACCGCATAAGGACCCCTCAGGAATCCATGTCTACTCCAGAAGCCACCAGCTTCTGAAAGACTGAAAGTCTACAGCGCCCCCCCATTGGTGAAGGCAAGAATGCATCTGCCTCGTTGAGCCAATGCCAGCACCCCAAATCCAGAAGGAACATGCTTCTGTCCCTGCTGTTGGGTCCATGCTACATAACACAGCAAGTGACTCAGAGCGGCCACTGTCCATCCAGCTAGTCCATCTAGGAAGAACTGGCATTGCACCAAGGTACCGTACCAGAACCTGAAATACGACTACCCACTCTCAAGGGAATCCAGAAGCCTACAATGGATGAGCCACTAATTAACTGAAATCCCAACAAAGCTGACTTCAGCAAGATGGGGGAAAAGAAACCCAACCTCTCGCTGTTAGAGGCCTCCTGGCCAACGAACCCCCGGGTTCAGCACTCAGACCGTGCTCAGTGCCAACCTAGACATTCGGGGAGTTCAGAGTGAGATCCCGCCTGTCTTCCGCATGACTAGCTGCCTGTCACCTCTCTTCAGCCATGGGTTGCTCCCCTGCTCAGCTCCTCTGTGCCTACATCTGTCTTGGGGCCCTGCCCAGGGTGTTCAAGGCTGACTGCCAAACTTCCCTGGGGTGTGGCCTGGCCAGCCTCCTGGAGCAGATCCGGCCCACACTGGTGCTAAGACACATTTAAGCACTGACTCACCAGAAACCTGGGGACAGGGGCACCACAGAGCAGAGCCCCAGCCCCTAGCCATCTGCTGACTTAGCTATACCAGGGCCTAGCTCCTGAAGACAACGCTAAGCAGAGGAAGAAGAGTTTGAAGGTCCCAACCTGCCTTGAAAAGAATGTGTGGTCTGCCCAGAGGCAAACATCTATGATCCCAGAGCACAGCTGCTCATGCCTCCTTCATTAGAACGGCTGGTTACAGCATAAACAGGCAAGCACAGAATAGGAAACTTGACACACAACCCACAGCCTTTCAGGGGCTGTGTTCCAAACCCGTCCAATAGCTAGCTTTGCTGATCCAATACCTAAGCGCCAGTCACTCGCAGGGCACTTCACAACTTGCACCTCATTTAATCCTCCCAAAGAATTCACGAGATAAGCGCCCTGCTCATCCCCATTTCCCAGATAAGAGAACTGAGCCCCAGGGAGGTTGAGCAATTTTCCAGAACCACAGAAACAGGGCAGGATTCAGCTGGGAGCTCAGCCTATCTGACACGGCCCGGCCGGGATGGTCACGCACGAGTGGAGGGCCGGCGAGGCTGGATGACTCTTCAGGCTCCTTGTTACAGATCTGAAGTCACATCGAGGTCAAAGTGGCACTGGTGGTTGTGGCATGAAAGGGGAAATGGGCCCCGGGGCGGTGATCCAGGACGGGGCTCCCCCCAACACCAGGACCACCCGCAGAGAAGGCAAAACCCAACAGTCTGGACAGCAAGCAAATGAGCTCAGACTTCCCAACTACTGGAGAAAGAAAAGCCTCTTTTGTCTTATTCCTCAGTTACTACTCCTGTGAAATGGTACACACACACACCAGTTTCTATCCTACAGGACAATTTGAAGCTTTTGTCTGTTTGGTTGGTCTTGGTTTATCAAGACAGGGTTTTTCTGTAGAGCCCTGGCTGTCCTGGAACTCACTTTGTAGACCAGGCTGGCCTTGAACTCAGAGATCCACCTCCCTCCGCCTCCAAAGAGCTGAGATTAAAGGCAAGCGCCACCGCAGCTTTGAAACTTTTGATGAGACAATAACGTGTTATTTTATTTTTATTATTTATTTTATTTTATTATTTTATTATTCTCAAAAATGCCTTAGGGCCTGGGAAATGGTTCGGAAAACAAAGTTCTCACGGTGCAGCTATAAGGATCAAATTCTGGATCCCTAGAGCTAATATAAATGCAGTCGGACATGGCAGCCCAGTTGTAAATCCAGCTATTGGAAGGAAGAGATGGGGATCCCTTGGTAATCAGCCAGCTGGACTGGTGCTAGGTTCAGTAGTGAGACCCTGCCTAGATGAATAAGGTGGAGGCAACCGAGGAAGGCTCCCAACATCGGGTCTGCATAAATACAGGCATCACAAGCACATGAACCTGTACACAAGCAAACACATATACACCTCACATACACGTACACGTGGAAGGGGGTGCCTTGGCTTTTGGGAGTCATGGAGCGCCTCTTCCTAGCTATTGAGTCCCCAGGTCTGAGAGAGAAAATAATAAGAAAGTACATGTCAAACACAAGAGCTCAGCTATGCAATAAATGCTAGGTGCTCTCTCTCTCACACACACACACACACACACACACGCACGCACGCACGCGCGCACACACACAATGCCACCATCTATAAATAGGTTTAATTTTGTTGGTCAATTAAAAATGAAGAAAAATGATCTTTTTAACAGGGTAAAAAAGGTTGTGTGTGTGTGTGTGTGTGTGTGTGTGTGTGAGAGAGAGAGAGAGAGAGAGAGAGAGAGAGAGAGAGAGAGAGAGAGAGAGAAATGTCTGTGCACTAATGAACAGACACATATGCTACAGGGCACGTGTGGAGAGAGGTCAGAGGACAACCTGCGGAGCCAGTCTTTTGCCTTCCACCTGGTTTGCTGGTGACTTCAAACACTAGGTTAACTGGCCCATAAGCTTCAGGCTTTCTCCTGTCACCACCTACCAACTCACCAGAGAAGCACTGGTTACTGTAAGTGTCACTGTACCTACTGCATGTGGGTTCTGAAGATTCTTCAATGCTTGTACCGTCTCCCCAAAACAGGCTTCTAACAAACGAAACGGGGCTGAGTAAGGCTGCATCAGGTCTACAATACAGTACTTGGCTAGCATACACAAGGCAAGGGTCAAATAATAGACACCAAACAGGCAGCGGTGAAGAGCCAAATTTGTAGGCAGATTATAGGGTAGCACTATAGCGGATTATAAACAATAAATTATAATACTGGTCCAGTGAAATGGCTCAGCAGGTAAAGGCACTGCCCCTGAGTTTGACACCCGTGGACTCACAGTGGAGAGAGAGAACTAACTCCCACAGGCTGTCCACTGACCTCCACTGATGCACCGGTGCAAACATGCACTCTCCACACCCCCAACACACGCGATAAAGTCACGGAATTTACCACTGACAAGGACAGTGGAGGGCATCTGAAAAAAAAAAAGCATCAAAATCTTGCAAGTGCATATAGTAACATTCACAGGCGGGGACATGTACATCCTTGTGGATCAGATGGCCAGTCTATGCTAGCCACAAAGACAAAAAGCGAAAAAGCATCCTATACTGGGCATACACCTGTAATCTCAGCACGTGGGAGACTAAGCAGAAGGAACAAGAGTTCAAGGCTCACAGAGTAAGATCCCATCCCAAAAAACAAACAAGCCGGGCAGTGGTGGCACACGCCTTTAATCCCAGCACTGGGGAGGCAGAGGCAGGGGGATCTCTGTGAATTCGAGACCAGCGGCTAAGTTCCAGGACAGGCTCCAAAGCTACAGAAAAACCCTGTCTCGAAAAACCAAAAAGAAAAACAAACGAACGAACAAATCCTGAGGGCTGGAAAGATGGCTCAGAGATTAGGAACACTAACAGCTCTTCCAGAGATCCAGAGTTCAATTCCCAGCAACCACATGGTGGCTCACAACCATCTATAATAAGATCTAGGGCCCTCTTCTGGTATGCAGGCAAACATGCAGGCAGAACACTGTATACGTAATATATAAATAAATCTTTTTATAGCAAGATAGCTCAACAAATAAAAGTGCTTGCTGGCCTTCCAGTGGACCTGAGTTCAGTTTCCAGCACCCAGTTGAGGCAGCTCATGACTACCTGGACCTCCAGCAGCTTCGCCCTCAGAGGATCCAATCCTTCCTTCTGGCCTCCATGGGCTCATGCTCACACTTGGAAAACACGCAGCTTCTTTCTCCAACAATCACTGTGTGGCAGGGGTCTAGACACTGGCAGAACAGCAGAACACTAGAAACACTTCCCAGTGCCCCACCCAAGCTTGAACAGCGAAGCTATACTTTGTATTCTAAAAGAGTACAAGGGGAAGACCCACAAGTGAGTTGAGTCTCAGGCGAAAGAGTTGGAGAGCTTTGAATTTGTGGGTCCACAGTACTGCTCATCCACCCTGTGACTCTTCACACAGGCACTATCAACATACAGACCAAAGTCCTCAGGACACGGGGCCAGACATCAACTACCTGGCCCAAAGGGCCTTTCTTAATACCAGACTTTCTCACCTACCATCACTTGGCCTGCATGGCCAATGAGATCCAGAGAACACACACCCTGCACACGCTAAATCCTGCTCTCAACGCACAATGCAAGCACCCTTCCGCCTATAGTAACTCTAAGTTCAGAAGTGTCCCCACCCCTTACGACAGATGTACATTGCCCTAGAACTCTACCTCCCAAGAGCTGCAAAGGCTGCAACAATGTTTTCTCTTAGGGCATTGGTAACAGAAAAAGATGAGAAGTAACTCCTGTGTCCATCAATCAGAAAAGAATGAAATGATTGTTCAGCCTTCTAAACCTAAGCAGGAAGTAAGATCAAGACCACTTTTCACACACAGACAAGATATCCTGGTATGGGTAAGGTATACCCAACCCAAGTTCTCTGGACAGTGCATTTGACTCTTAAATCCTAGGGGCACAGCTATAAGTATGCAAAGCATCTGAAGAATATCACCAACCCTAGGACAGTGGTTAACCTCTGGGGGGAAAAAACTAGGATTAGAGGTGGTTGTCAAGGAAGCCTTTTTTTTTTTTTTTTTTGCCTGCTTGAAGTCTGTATTTTTCTTCCCCTATAGAGTATGTTCACATATTATTTATGCAATGAAACTCTCACTCATTTAATTTTTTTAAAGAAGAGATTGGGACCCTGTTCAATACGTTTTAATAACGTGTTTAGTTAAGAGTGATTTCCACTGGAATCTGGCTCCCGCCTGCCAGAAGGCTGCAAGCTCAGCAGTGCACAGACTGTGTGCGCTGCAAGCCAGCAGCTCGTTTTGCAACACGGATCTTATTTCAATCTCACAGGCGCAACTCAGTTAACTCTGTGGAAACTCTGCAGATGGTTAAATTTTATGTCAGTTTGGGTGGGGGAGGGGGGAGTATGTCATGGGGACTTTGGTAATCCAAAGGGACCTCCTTGGAGCCACTCCAGTTCTAGCCCATACTGCAGGGCTCCAACTCAACAAGCTAAAACACACCCTAGGCACACAGGCATGCACACAGAACGCACGCACACAGCAATAAGACAGCTCCTGCCCCATCACGCTTCCTCTGATTCTTCCAGCTGGGAAACAATCTAGATCCCTTGGGCTAATGAAGAGGAAGAACATAAACAACCCATAAGAAAAACACTACATACAGCGTTATTACTGTGGCCACCTAGTTATACAGGAAGCCGAATGATTAATTGATTGACTGTCTACAGAGGGATACAAGCCAGGGCCTTAGGCATGCTAGAAAAACACACCCCAATGATTAACAGTCTCAGTCCCGGACAGTGTTATTAGACAGACAGACAGACACACACACACACACACACACACACATACACACCTATAACCTCCTCTTCTTCAGATACCAGATGCCACTTACTGAGTCCTCAGAATCACACAAGAACTAAGAACTAAGTAAAACTAATCTATAGTAACATAAATCAAATTTATGATACTTCCATTAGAATGAAGATTAAGGATTACCTTAAAATAGTCACACACACGCTCACACATACACACAAAGTCTGGGGTAAAAGATGTTTTTGTCAAAATTGATTAAAGAACACTAAGATCTGAAAATTTCATTGTTCTTAATTATACCTTAGGAAAAAAAAATACAGCTCAGCTAGGGGTGGTGGTGCACACCTTTAATTCCACTCGAGAAACAGAATTAAATGGATCTCTGTGAGTTTGAGGCTAGCATGCTCTATATGGCAAGTTTCAGGACAGCTGGGGCTATGTGGAGAGACCCCATCTTAAAAAAAAAAAAAACCCAAACAGCTAAACCATGGGACTCTGAACTGTTTTATAGGACACTAGAAACATCTGTTAAACTATGCATAGCATAGTGACAGTCACATAAAAATAGATGACAAGGAGCTCGAGAGATGACTTAGTAGTTAGAAGCACTTACTGCTCTTGTAGAGGACTCAGGTTCCCAGCACCCACACAGTGGCTCAAAACTGTCCAATAACTCCAGTACCAGGAGACCTAACACCCTCTACTGGCCTCCACAAGCACCAGACACGCACATGGTGCACAGACATCCATTCACACAAAACTCATACACATAAAAATAAATAAATCTTAAAAAAAAAACAGAAGAGAGAAAGTTTTATTACTGTCTACATTTGGCCACTGACTGGCTGTCTTTAACCAAGATTTTTATGACTTCCCAGTACTCAGAGAACAAAATAAAACCAAGAATTGCTGACTCTTACCAGTTCGCTTTTTTAAGAAGAAGAAGAAAAGTACATGGGTATGACTACCTCCATCTGTAAGCCCAGTGCCTGAGAGGCTGAGGCTGAGAAATGAGGTGCTCGAGGTCATTCTGGGGTACAAAATGAGATAACTCAGGCCAACTCCAACTATATACTTTGTCTCCAACAAAGGTAAAGACCGAGAGTTGGGAAGATAGGTCAGGGGCTGAGTTTAATCCCCAGAATTCACATTTAAAAAAATTAAGCCAGCCATTCTGTACTTATAGACAGACAGATCTCTGGCAAGTTTCAGGCCAATGAGACCTGTTTCCAAAAGAGGAGAGGAGAGGGGAGGGGAGGGGAGGGGAGGGA
>NW_026067956.1:1155994-1201536 GCF_014885135.2 Alexandromys fortis
AGGAGAGGAGAAGCAAGCTAGCTGGGCGGTGGTGGTACACGTCTTTAAACCCAGAACTTGGGAGGCAATGGCAGGCAGATCTCTGTGAGTTCGAGGCCAGCCTGGTCTACAAGAGCTAGTTCCAGGACAGGTTTGAAAACAACACAAAGAAACCCTGTCTCAAAAAACCGAGAGAGAGGGGGGGAGGGAGGCAATACCTAAGGAACACCACCTGAGGTTGTCCTATGGCCGGCTCATAAACACACACACACACACACACACACACACACACACACACACAAACTAGGACTAAGAATGTAGCCCCTATCTAGCCTGTATAAAGCCTTGGATTCCAACCCCAACATCACACACACAAAAGTCACATGTTAGTTTAACTTTTCTCCATACCCACAAATGTGGACCAAAGAATCAGTTTCCAGTAGCTAGGCAAGTACAGACACCACATAAAGCACAAGCAACAGGCAAGTTCCTCCATCCTTCCGCATGAGCAGCAGCCAGGCTCAGCAGTCCACATCTGCCATCCCAGAACTCAGAAGACAGACACAGGACGGACACAAGTTCAAAGCCATCAAAATCGCATACAAAGATCCCATGTCAAAACAAAAACAAAAGTACAAAGATTTTTGGTTCTGGTCCAGCACAACCAATTTCTCCCCAATCATTTTACACACACCTCAACTGCCAGTCCTTGGGTTGTTGTGTTCCCAAACTACCTTACCCATATGAACGCACTTCTTGTCAAATAATGATCTTTCAAATGCCACAATAGGAGCATGAATTGCATGGAGACAGAAATCAGCTTGAGACAGTCCTGGAAGATAAAACCATCTGCTATAGTCCCTAAGGGGCTGCTGCAAGTTAGCCCAAGCAATACCAACAACGGCAAAAGTCGCCTCCAAAACATCTAGAGCTGGACGCTGTGGCTCATACCCATACTTCTAAGATTGAGGAGAGGAGGCAGCTGTGAGTGTGGGCCCAGCGTGCTATGTGAGAGATGGCTTAAAAAAAAAAATGGGGCCCCATTCCTTCAATCCCAGCACTGGGGAAGCAGAAACAGCTGAATCTCTGTGAGTTCAAAACCAGTCTGGTCTATATAGTGAGCTCTATGCCAACCGAGGTTTCACAGTGAGATCTTGTCTCAAAAACAAAAAAAATCTAGAGGTTGAGGAGACAGTTCAGTGCATAAAGAACTTGTCTTGAGGGCAAGGGTTCAGAACCACATAAAATCTGGGCAAACACGCTGGTCACCTGCCATTCTAGCACTTCGGAAGTAGAGACAGGATCCTTAGGGCAAACTCACTAGCTAGACTAGCCGGACAGTCAGTGAGCTCTGGGTCTTATATGAGAACCTGCCTCAGTAACTAGCTAAAGTGGACAACAGTTAAGACAACACGGGATGGCCACTGCTGGCCTCTACACACAAGCTTACATACACATCCCACATACATGCAAACACACATACGCACACCACACTCAAAAAATAAACAACCGGGGCTGGAGAGATGGCTCAGTGGTTAAGAGCACTGACTGCTCTTCCAGAGGACCGGGGTTCAGTTCCCAGCACCCACATGGCAACTCACAACTGTCTGAAGAGCCAGTTCCAGGGGATCTGACACCTTCACACCAGTGAACATAAAATAAAGTAAATAAACACTAAGAAATATTTAAAATAAATAAATAAATAAACAACCACCCATAACAAAATCAGCAGACGGTGGAGCGCTCATTGTGATCGACCATCTCCCCCACTTTCCTTGCCTCTCTTGAGGACCAAACGCAATGTCAACAACCACAAACCAAGTCCGAACCCATCTCACTCAAAATGCTAGAATGAGTCTGGGACGGGCCTTTATGTGAAGTCCCAGGTTCCATTCCCAGTACTGAGAAAAACAAGAGGAGAAACTTTCTTTGAGAAAGTAGTGATATTGACTCAGGACGTATAGCCAGTCCTCCATGTGACACAGAAAATCGAAACAGGCTCTAACGATCAGCCTGACTGCTCCCCGATTGACAGCTTCAATCCTACTTGAATGCACCCAACCATGGGAAGCTCACTACTGCACGGGTAGTCAGGCCCCCTGTTGGGCAGCCTACCCACTGGAAAACCTTCTACAGGCCGAACTGGCATCTGTTCACCCAGTCTTAGGGGTCAGCTCTGGAGGCAGAATCAGTGTGTGTTGTATTAATGTAAAGAGAGCACATCACACCCCTCATCTTCTACCTACAGCTCTTGAGGAAACATCCGCGTTCATCTTATACATCAACCTTTGGGTAGAAGCATCTCTGATGCTGTTTTTTGTAAACTAATCCTAAACATTACTTTTTATAAGCTTGTCGTATTCCGTCATCACGAGGCTCATTCACAGTGGCACACGCCTGAAATCCCATCACTTAGGAGGCAGAGGCAGGAGGGCTGTTATGAGCTTGAGGCCATCGTGAACTACGTAATGAGATCATTTTTCACTATATATAGTCTTCAAATCTCTGTGTAATCTGGGCATAAAACATCGTCTGCATTTTGGATATGGTCTCAGCTATACCCTCAGAAGAGGAATTCCCAATCAGAATGCACAAACATCTCAATACGTCACAGTTCAATATTGTTCTAATGTTCTAAGCAGTGTTATAACACATATGTATGACTGGTGGGTCACACATGTACACCAAGGCCTGTGTGTGAACAGACAGACCTGTGACATCCGTTCTCTCCTTCCACCTCCACGTGGGTCCACGGCCACACTTGCTAGGCTGGAGCAAGTGTCTTTCCCTCCAAGTCATCTTGCCAAGCCACAGTTCAAAATGTTTAAAGTCACTCTGGACATTTATTCTTTAGTGAATTCCTTTCTAAATCATCCTCCTTCTAGATGACTCTGAAATACTCAGTCCCTGCCACTTCTGTGACTCTTAAGCTGGATAAACATCGACACCCCCCCCCCCCAACACTAGGAAAATGTTGAACCCATCAAGAGCAAAATCACAAAACTTTTACTTTCAGAGCTCCCTCGAGGTTGGCTTGGCGCCAATAATTAAGTTTTTGCATGTGATTGTCAAACTAAATTAATAACACCACCCAGCCCGCCACACTTTACCACCTATGGTTTAATATAAACAATTATCCCCTTTTTAAAAAAGTGTTAAATGCTTTACTAACAGAGTCTAAAAATCCAGAAAAGAAGTCCAGAGACGGTAATATTGGGTGATGAGGAAGAATGCAGAGGGGGAGGCAAGAGGACACATGGGACATGAAAGAGGAGAATAGTCTTGGAGACCGAGGATGCTACAAAGGGAGGGTGGGATAGCAGGGATAAGGAGGTGGAGAAGGAGAGTAACAAAAACACACTTTGCTCAAAAATGGCATGATGGTATCTAACACATTATTTTCTGATTTAGAAAAAATAAAAATAAATTTTAAAAATGTTTACTAAATATCTAGCCAGGTGGTGGTGGTGCATGCCTTTCATCTCAGAGAGGCGGAGGCAGGCAGATCTCTGTGAGTTCAAGGCCAGCCTGGTCTACAAGAGTTCCAGGACAGTCTCCAAAGCTACAGAGAAACCTTGTCTCGAAAAACCAAAAAAAAAAAAAAAAAAAAAAAAAAAATGTTTACTAAAGCCAAAATTTAGTATAGCTGCTACCACTCAGCCATCATATAAAACAGGACATGGATTTAATTTGATAGGATTCAGCAGACTTTGGGCTACCTCTGCATCCTACAGACACATTTTCTAAGCAGAATATAGTTACAAAACAAAACAAAACAAAAAAGCCTTCCCCTTCCCCAAAGTCTATGTAGCTCAGGTTGGCCTTAAACTTACAATTCTCCTATCTCGCCTCTGAAGTGCTAGGATTATAGGTATGAACCACCAAGTCTAGCTTCTTACTTCTTTGTTTTTTATGTTATCCAAACAGTATCTTTTAAGCAACTGAATTTTGTCCACCTATACAAAAATATTGGTCAGTGTTCCCACCTGTCGCTCATGTGGGGCTGCCTCTGAATCACAGGTGGCTATGGATTCTCCAGAGTAAACTAGAATATTCCAGACTACAAAAACTTGAACTTTCTCACTACTACTGGTCACCAAATCAGACTAGCATTTCTGGAGTCATTCCCGTTACCACCTAGACTTGAACCAGCTTTTCTGTAGTCTCCCTGAATCCTGGACTGTCCGGGGGTAAAGAAACCAGAGAGAGATGGCTTGGCCTTTCTTACAGCCCTAGGACTGTTTCCCAGAGACACAGCACCTGAGAAGCCACTGTCTGGCGGCACTGGCTAGTCATGACTCACAATCTCACCAGTTATCAGCAGCAGACATCATCCTCAGAGGATAGCAAAGCCTGGAGTCACCATCTCTGCAGGAAAGGCAAAAACCTACAGTGAAGATGCCGGAGAGCCTCTGGCATCCCTAGAAACAAGTCAGACCCTAATTTAACCAGCAGAAGCTTGTTTAAAAGAATGCCATTCTAACCAGGCGGTGGTGACACACACCTTTAATCTCAGCACTCGGGAGGAAGCGGCAGGTGGATCTCTATGAGTTCAAAGCCAGTCTGGTCTACGGAGCAAGTTCCAGAGGACAGCCAGGGTTACACAGAGAAACCCTGTCTCGAAAAACAAGAGGCAGAGAAGAGAAAGAATATACTATTCTAGGACTGGAGAGATGGCTCAGGGAAGAACACTTGTTGCTCTTGCAGAGGACCCAGGCTTTAGATTCACAGTCCAACTCTCCGCTAGGGGATCTGACACCTTGTGGCCTACACATATGTTGCGTACACACATACATACATACAAAACACTCAACACTTAAAAAATAAATTGAGAAACAAAATTCTGATTACATAAAAATATTTCCAGGCTCCATCTTCCTTAGGAGCAGCCTCTGACTTGCATAACACAAACTCACTACACACAAATATCCCAGATTTCATGTGACAACTCTTAAGAGACCCTTCCGGTGGCCAGTCAGAGCCTACGACACAGACCCCTGGGTTCCAAAGCCCAATGTCCACAGGCCTCTGCAAAGATGCCGTGACTGCTCCGGAGCACCAGGGAACACTGAGGCCACAACTGGGGACTCTAATATCTTTATTTTGTACTCAGCGGACAGCCATTCCTCAAATTGAGGAGGCAGCCAGGTTTGACTCCTCAAAGGCCCAAATTCGGAAGTTTTTCTGGACTGCTCCCAATTTCTTTTCTAAAAACTGTGGTGTTCGGGCATGGTGATGCATACCTTTAGCCCGAGCACTCTGGAGACAGAGGCAGGCCTATCTCTGAGTTGGAGTTGAGCCTGGTCTATAGGCTAGCCAGGGCTATACAGTGAGATCCTGTCTAAAACTCTAAATCAAAAAAAAAAAAAAAAAAAGAAAGAAAAAACCCTTTGGAACTTTGATGTGCTCTAACCTGCCACACATGCATAGGCCCTGTACTACACATGTCCTAAACCACCTTTCCAGTCCTCTTTCCCAAAAACCTTCTGTTCCCTCTCACACACAACCCCAGTGTACATTCCGAGCCCCAGCCCCCCACTCATGCAGCACTTAGATGCCCCAAACTTCCTCCCAGACTTGGTTATTCCAGAGTTCTTCCCAGCCCCATCAGCACACACCACTGTGCTGTCCTCCCTCCTCTGTCCACTTCTCCAGTTCTTCCGGGTATTAATTTCTCATCTTGGCATTTAGCAGGCTGCCTTGTCTCTTCTCCAAGGTATATCTCAGCTCTCCAACGAGACCATAAACCCCCACCTCTTTGTTGGGCTGGCAGCTACCTTCAGCCCTGGGGGGTGCAGCGCTGCACGCAGGCAGCTTCGGCAGTAATACTTGAGGAATGTGGGAGTCTCCTAGGGCATTTCAAACTGTGACTGGGTTATGATCCGCTAGAGAGCGGACGGATCAACTCGGTAGGAAAAAGAGCAGTTTTTTTTAGTAAAAAAGTAACAGGATAGACAATAAAAAAAAAAAACAAACAAGGTTGCACCTAGAAAAGAGACAAACTTCACACAATGAGATTCAGTTTTTACATACATGATTAGGTATATAAAATCATGAGATAGATAGATAGATAGATAGATAGATAGATAGATAGATGGATGGATGGATGGAAGGAAGGACGGACGGACGGACGGACGGACAGACGTTTCTTCCTTATTTTACACTGAGAGAGACACTTGCAGTTCACGGTTCTCTCCTTCCAGCACGTAAATTCTGGGAATCAGGTCACCAGGCTTCGTGGCAAGCATCCTTACCCACCAAGTGTCAGCATTCAACTTCTTTTGTTGTTATTTGGGATTTTTTGTTTTGTTTTGTTTCATTTTGTTTTTCAAGACAGGGTTCTTTTGTAGCTTTGGAGTCTGTCCTAGAACTCACAGAGATCCACCTGCCTCTGCCTCCTGAGTGCTGGGATTAAAGGCGTGTGCCACCACTGACCGACTTCAACTTTATTTCTTAATATAGGTCATTATGTAGGCCATTATATTCTATGATGAACCAAAGAACTCAACCCTCTGTTTGCTCTGCATGATCGCTCTGACAGTCACTATAAGGAAAAAAAATATCTGTCAAAGATCAGGCCTGCCACAGCAGGAGGATTGCAGTGAGTTCAAAGGCTCCTGACTTACACAGAGTAAGAAGAATTGGAGAGAAGGATGAGGGGCGGAGAAAAGGCAAAAAGAGAGAGGAAGAGGAAGGGAAGAAGAAAAAGGAGGGGCCGGGGAAGGAAAGAAAGAACTTGATCCTAACGGCCTCTGTCCCTATCCCTCAAGGCCCTCTTCCCCTCAGTTCTCTGCTCCTGAATCTCAGAGAAATAAGCAACTGAAATGACCGTCTCAGCTCACTCCACGACCTTTTGCAATCATCCTTCAAACTCAGATGTTGCAAGTTGAGGCTTGGGGAATTCATTCTGCAAATCACCCTGAGCTGCTCTTGCAAAAAGAAAGACCTTAGAGCTCAGAAGAAAAAAAAAAAAATGCCAGCTCCCTGCTACTCATCCTCGGCACCAGAATCCTGGGAAGGGGAACTGGATGAGACTGGGAAAAGCCAGGCTCTACAACAGGCCCCACATTCCTCTATCTTCCTTTAGCTTGTCTTGCTGTCCATCCCTCCCCCTGCACAAACAGCGCAGGAGGGAGACTTACCTCAGTGTCTCTGTAAAGTGTAAAGTTCAGCAAATCAAAGCCTAATAACTTACTCCTTTAGCAAAGCCCACTCCACTTCCCTCCAACCTCTTAACTCCACCCTCATGGTTGTAAAAAAAAAAAAAATGGCCCCATTTTCCTAGAAGCCCACTCCCCAGCCTTGCTCCTCCACCTTCAGGGTCAAATCCAGGCAATGAGAAGAGAAAGGAGGGCAAAACAGAAGCCTGAGGGTCAGACCCTCAGTCCCACGTAAATTCTCTGTTGCGCCTATGACCAAGAGTTCCCCTCTACCCTACCCTCCAGGGTTCTTCAGAGCCACAGTGGCAAGCTAGCACCTACATCCCTACATCCGGGATAACCTGGCAAACACAGGACTTCTCAAGAGCCCAAGTGCCAATTACTTCTCCACAAAACACACATTTCCGATTCAGATCACCAACGACGGCAACTCCAAGGCCCAACCAGCTTCCACCAGGAATGAGTTCCTACTTGTGTCTTCTCTCCACCCTGGCCCTGTCAACAGATTATTTCAACAGTAAAGTCTTCCAGTAAAACCAAGTCCAAACCCACAGCCCCCCAAAAGCGTGACAGGCGACTTACTGGTCGGCCTTCTAACATCAGATTCAACAAAATCTTTACAAATAATCCTTGTTACATCACTCCCTGGCCTAATGTCTCCCTGGTACACCCAGGATAAAGTTCTAATTCCTTAGTCTGACTTTCTAGGACTTTCACAATCTCAGTCATTGTTCCTCTCTCTCTTTATCTTTCACTGTTCAGGAAACATTCAAGAGAGCCAAGGCCATCTCCTGGTCTCCGGAGAAACCCAGATTCATCCCCCCCCACACACACACACACACTTTGCCTCCCACCTCCACAGAGTCTCATCTTGCAAGGACATGGCACAGGTCTGTCAATCCCTTGTCCAGAGCTCCCTCCCTTGACCTCCAACAGCACCCACTTCTGCACCTGGCGCTTTGACAACTAACTGTGCCCCATCTGGATTCTTATTTTACATGCTCAAGTCTTCCTGTGTCCTCCAAGAGATTATAACCCCTGCACGGAAATATTTATGTGTCCTCTGCAGCCTTTCTTGCTGAGACAACCAAGCCACTGGGCATTCTTTGGCAAGTTTGCCAACCAGTGAACTCTTCCTTCTGACTTTTGAGTCTTGCCAGGGAATTGTCTACAGGTGGAAACTGTTTCAAAATGAGTGCCAAGCGCCCTTCCCACCTTTAACTGTCATGCTTCCCGTGCCCCAGAGTTTACACTAACTTTGCAGTCATGGCACCTTAATTTAAACTTGAGCTCTTAAGTCTTGCAGCTTCCTGAGACCTTCGACTTTTCACGTGCCTCTAAGCATCACCCAGCAAGCTTGGCAGTGAGAAAAGAACAGAGGAGGTTCTCAGAGGTACCTGCGGGTTAACCAATTTCCTTCTGTTTCGCTCTTCCAAAGCAAGAAGAACCTCTGTTTACACAGCCCCTTAGGAGAGTGTCCCCAGGCTACAGTACCTGTTGATTGCCCACTCTGAAACCAACAGTCCCACTTTACACCCTTCTGGTAAGGGAGAGTCAAGAAAGCAGTGAAGGGCTGTAGATAGCCCCTGTGCCATGGCCTGGCATCATGGGAACCCATTGCCTGGTGGAAGTCCTCCAGAACCACAGGAAGCGGAGAGATGGAAAACAGGGCTCGCGCAGGATTGCTGGCAGGTGGGTCTCTTTAGACCTCCAAGTAGGCCCTAAAGTGAAGGCGCAGAGCCTTAACTCCCAGGCAGGAAAGGAACCCTGCCTCGGAATTGTCTGCCCATGACAAACTCCCTCTCTAGGTCCCCATGGGCCACTCCAGAGGCCCACAGTGCCACGGCCAAGGAGGGACCCGGGGTGAAGCCGGCAAGATTAGAGCCAAGGGGGAGGCGAAGAGGGCCCGCAAGAAGGGGGTTGAGAGAGGGTGTGTCGCGAGGCCAGTGCTGCAGCACCGCGCTCTCTGGATTTGGAGAGGGCAGGGGCGTGCGGAGCGCCGGGCTGACGGCCCAGCCGGAAAGGGGGCAGGTTAACAGGTCAGTATGGGCCCGCCAGGCCACTCCCGGTCACTGCTCAAAGTTGGAAGGGAGATCCAGCGGTAGAATCCGCGACATAAACAAGGCGACGCGCGAGAAAGCGAGCGGCCACCCCCACCCGGCCACCCCGCCACCGCCGCAGCAGCCCCGGTCCCGCCCGGGCCGCGCGAGCCTCCTGGGCCCCCCGCCCGATGCCGTCCCCAATCCCGGGTAGCAGCCCCAGTGAGGTCCCGCGCGCAGCTCACCTCGGTCGGCCACTGGCCCGGACAGCTCGGCTCCCTGCAGCGGCCGCGGCCCTGCCCGCCACCGGCGCGGCCCCTGCACTGCGCCGCCTCCCGCCGCCGCCGCCTTCGCGCCCACCTGGCCGGCCTGCCCTCCCTCTCCGGGACACAGCGCTCACGTACGCGGCCGCGGCCACAACCCGGCCCGGATTCCCCCGCCCGGGAAGGGAGCGCACCAAGCCGCTCGCAGCCAGTCCGCCCGCAAGCCAGCCAGCAAGACGCGGGGACACACCCCCGGCCACGCGCGCGCACGGCCCGCGCGCCCCCAGCCCTGGCCGCGCGCGCGCGCGCTCCACACTCCCCCGGCTGGCGGTACACAGTGGGCGCTCAATAAATGCTGGAGCGACTCCTCTCACACGTGCGCATTTGAACCTGACCGAGTTGTAACCCCCCCAGCCCCCACCCCTAAATCGGAACGTTCAGCTCGGTCCGGAACCGAACTAAAGTATCTGCTTTCCCACCCCCCTTCTTTTTTTTTTTTTTTTTTTTTTTGGCTTTTTTTTTTCCCCCTCACTGAACTGCAAAGCCAGCCAAAGTTTCTGGCTGTTGTTTTTCCAGCGCGCCCCAGGGCGGGAAATGAAGCCAGAAGCTCTGGGCGCCAGGGACAGGAGTTTGACGAGGGCGACAGGGACCCGAGGCCGGGTAGCCGGGGGCGGCGCGCGAGGGCGGAAGCGCTTGAAAACCCAACCTTTCCATTTTGCTTTAGACCAAGAGTTTTCATCCCCGGTTTTATGACATTTATTCGTTTGTGGTTGTAACGCCAGGCGGTGTTTGCTGTTTCTAGAATTAAATGGGAGAAAGTTAACTATTAGCCTTCAACCCTTGTGTAAACAATACCGGTTGCTTTTTGGCACCGTTAGGCTCTGGCTTTGGGATAATTTGTAACAGGGAGAATCGAAGCTGTTCCATTGTGTAGTTCTGTGTTTTTCCTAGATAAGGCCAAGGACGGTGGAGAGGGGCGTGCGTACGTGTGCATGAGTGTGTGAGCACGCGTGTATATATAATATATGTGTGTGTGTTTACAATCAAACTAATGAGTAAAAGAGTAATAGTCCCCTCCCTTCTCAAAAAAGAAAGTTTTAAAATATTTTGAAGTTGCTGTTCGCCTCCAGTTTGGAACTTGCTGCCTTTCTAGGAGGCAGTGGAGTGTTTGTTGCTAAAGTTTGGGGAGTCATGTGTGATCCTGTTTCAAGCGCTGAACTAGCACCGGCATCTTCAGCAGCTTCAACTCTGAACATCAGCTTCTTGATCTATACGATAAAGCAAAGTAACTAGAGATAGTGCCTGAGTCACAGCAAAAAAAGAAAGAAAAAGAAAAAAGTGTATCATGAGGACTGGCGGGACAGCTCGGTGGATAACAGTGCTTTTGGTCAAACCTCATGTCCCAAGTCAGAGCCCAGGATGCACAAGGTGGCAGGAGAAACTCCTGCAAGTTATCCTTAGACCTGCACACACACAATAAATAATTAATTTTTTAAAAAATGGAACGTCCCCCTGCCTCCAACTGCTTGTTGAAATAATATTATCCAACTGGAATCAAAATTCCTATGGGACATGGTTCACAATTAGGGGCGATTTTGTCCCCAGGAACACTTAATAATATCTGGAGACATTTGTCATTGATGTTAGGTGAGGGCTGTTTCCTGCTAGCATCTAAGCTGCTGAAGGTCATGGATGCCACCAATACCCTGCTGGGTACAAGCTAATTCTTAGTGACTAGTCTGAAATGCCCCGTAATGCCTGCTCCAGGGTGATCCTGCTAGGGTGTGACTCACCCAAGACTGCTGCTCCCTTTAATCCTCAACCCCGGGAAAGAGTTCTGTTTCGAATTAAGAAGAACAAAGCATTGTAGGGATTCACATCAATGACTTGAATACACAAAGCCTTCCCTTAGCATGAAAATGTACATTGCAATTGTATATTTTATTAGGAAAGGAACATACAGCCGATGCATGGTCTTCTGTTCTTGTTTCCCGTTGTCCTCAAACGCTTCTGGATAGTCAGTCACCCTCTCGTGCCTTTCTTGATCAACCTGAAGTTTGCAATATAGTCCCTGCCCCAAGGAACACTCGGCCTCCTTGGGAGACTGCTGTTCACTAACAATTGAGGAGCAATACAGAGAGAGAGAGAGAGAGAGAGAGAGAGAGAGAGAGAGAGAGAGAAGAAAAGAACTATAATTAAGTGTTAATTGCAGTCCAGGGACTAAGGTGTCTGAGTGGAAAGGGAAATGAACCTTCATAGTAAAACCCAGGGCTCCAGAAATGCTTGTTGAGCTAAATGAAAGTTTCACGCACAGAGTAGGACTCTAGCCAGAATAGGAGCTGCACCACAGGATCCAGACTGCTAGGCCTCCTAAAAGGATGAGAGTGGCCGGTGATGGTGGTGGCGCACACCTTTAATCTCAGCACTCGGGAGGCAGAGGCAGGAGGAACTCTGTGAGTTCGAGGCCAGCCTGGTCTACAAGGCTTCAAAAGCTACAGAGAAACCCTGTCTCGAAAATCAAAAAAAGACAGAGTCTCTCTGTATAGCCCTGGCTGGCCTTGAACTCACAGAAATCCACCTGCCTCTGCGTTCTCAGTGCTGGGATATATAAAGTATATACCGCCATTACTGGCTATTTACTTACTCATTTAATTTGCAATACTGGAGATTGAACCCAGGGCTTTGTGCCTACTAGGCAAGCATTCTAGCTGTCATCCAAATCCCCAGCTTGAATTTATTTTAATTTATTTTTCTTTCTTTTTCATTTATTTAGTTATTTTGTTTTTGTTGTTTTTGTTTTCCGAAATAGGTTTTCTCTGTGTAACTTTTGGAGCCTGTCCTGGAACTTGCTCTGTAGACCAGGCTAGCCTCGAACTTACAGAGATCCACCAGCCTCTGCCTCCCAAGTGCTCGTATTAAAGGCGCACGCCACCACCCCGGATGAATTTATTTTTCCTAAACTATCTCATTCAAACTTTTAACCAAACATATGCTTCCTAAAATGACTGAGTTTTGATAAAACTGAAATGCTCATTCTGTTGACAAAACATATGCTCCAACTGTGTACAAAGCGAGCCCATACTCTCTGAACGTGAACACAGCCCATAGCTTGTTCTGGTTGAAATCTCTTCTTGGGATCACAGGCTGTTCAAGGACATATGTTCTCTCCCAGCATCTGTTAAATGCAAATCCCTTTTAACTGCAGGCAGTATGGTGTACATCCCAGAGTTCCATGGTTAGCCCCGACTCAGACGATCCCCTCGCAAACACTTAGCCCAAACACTAAAGCACCTTCCCTCGGAAGCCAGGCGCCGGTCCTGAATACACACCACACACAACGGGCCAAGCAAAGGATGCTTGGAAAGACTGTCATTTTGGGTCTGTGGTACTGTTCTCCTGCCTGCTGCTTCCTCCATGTTAAAGACCTTGCTCTTCCTGGGGCCTGTCCAGCTTCCTTTCTCCCACACCCTGACTCCCTCCTAAAATACTCGCACCTTGTACCTCCATCTGCTGAGATTAAGGCAAGCACACCCAACCTTCTTTTTCCCCTCCCCTACCTAGTGTTGTATAGACACACTTATCATATTTAGGGCTCTCTGTAAGTCTAAAACCTTCCTCAGACTCTTAAAGCTACTGCTTATAGACCTGGCTTCTCCAGCCTACCTTTCCCTTGGCCTCTTTCCTCTACCTAAAGCTTCCCAGAGGCTGCCTGTAGCCTTTCTAATACAGTCCCAGTACTGCCCGTAGAGCCGCTCCTGGTGACACACCTGCCTCTGTCTGTGTGTCTGTCCACCCCATTCATGCTGCACCCCAGACACCCTCAGCGGCTCACCAGAACACATGGCTTCCTCTGTCCCCTGCTGTGTCCTCTGCTTGAAACGCTGCTCTCACACACTGGTCTACGTGGCTCTCCCTACTCATCCCTAAGCAGGAAGGTTTGGGGGAGCATGTTCTCTGAGATACATTCTCTGGTCTCCAGACAAGATGAGGTGCCTCTCCCATGGTCCTAGCACCCTCAGCTTATTCCCTCCTCACTGTGCTGAACTCTCCACTCTTTCTTCTTCATTGCCTACAAGATTGACAGGACAGTCTCATTTCTGTGATATGCCAATGCCTCATGTCCAGTACAGCACAGTGCCTTAAGAATTTGCTGCTGAATGAACTGCTGACCGGATCTAGGGAAAGAGCAGCAGTGCTCTAGGGTCCAAAGAATGCTTTAAATGTCGCGTGGGCTCTGGGGTTCTTGAGGAGCTCCCAGCCCTTTCTTTAGAGCCGGGTGAACCCCCCAGTTTGAGACGTTTCTATCACTTGGTTTTCTGAACAGCAAACTCTTGTTGTTGTTTGTTTTTTGTTGTTTTGTTTTGTTTTGTTGAGACAGGGTATCTCTGTGTAGCCCTGGCTGACTTGGAACTCACTCTGTAGACCATGCTGACCTCGAACTCAGACATCTGCCTGCCTCTGCCTCCAGAGTGCTGAGATTAAAGGTGTGTGCCACCACTGCCCGGCTGTGAACACCAAGCTCTTATCACCACTTCTCTGCTTGGCATTCCAGCATTAAACCTCTGGTGTTCTGTGTCCAAAAACAGACTTCTGATGGCCCTTGACAAATCTGGTCCCTCCCACTTCAGCAAATGACAGAGTCTTCTAGTTCTCTGGAACAAACACACATCCTTGGAAACATCCTTAACTCATTTCCTTCCTTCCTTCCTTCCTTCCTTCCTTCCTTCCTTCCTTCCTTCCTTCCTTCCTTCCTTCCTTCCTGTCTCTAACTCTGTAATACATTTTTTAAAAAAAATCTGTTGACACTATCTACCTAATGTCTCATTTCCAGTACAGCTTCCCGGAACCAGCCACCATCTTCTACCTGGATCTCTGTAGACAGATCCTGCCTCCCTCTTGTCTCTGTTGTCTCTCTATAGTCCTTGCAATACCCCAGCAAACACAGGGCTCCTTCAGATCATGCTGCTCTTCTCGCAAAACCTCCAAGGGCATCCTTCTCCATCCACTCACTACAAGGCCATGTGATCTTGGCCCCAAGCAACTCTGGCCTACCCAATGACACTGACCCCTTGCTGTTGCTCAAACCAGCCCCCACCTTAGCCTTCCTGAGACTACTTATTTAGAATCTAGAACAATTTTCCTCTAGACATCAAGTATTTAACTCCATCTCTGCTCAAATGCATGAGACATTTTCCTTCCAACACATCTGAGACTGCTCCTGCCGCCACCCCATTCATTCACGTAGTGGTATCTCTAGTCTGCACTCACTACCACCCGACAGCCTGTCTCTCCATCTGCTTGGCTCCAACTTCAATGAGAACAAGGACTCTATCTGTGCTGTGTCCTCAGCTTCTAGGATAGTGTTTAGCATATAATAGATACCCACTAAATAATCAGAAATCAAGAGTCTGATTAGTCAATCAAAAAGGTACCCATGGGCTGGGGAAATAGTTCAGTGGGAAAACCCAGGCTCAGAAAGCAAGTAAGCTAGAGTTTGGATCCCTGGCACCCATGTAAATGACAGGTGGAATTGGTGGCCTGCATAGAATTTCAGCCTCTGAAGTTAGCAACAGGAGGCTTCCCAGAGCAAGAGAGCTAGCAATACCAGCCATCTCGGCTAGCTCTGGGTTTGACTGAGAGACCGTCCTTCAAGGAACAAAGTGCAAGAGAGATGGGGGAATAATTCCCGATCAACCCAACCTCAACCTCAGGCCTCCATATACATGTCCACACACACGTGTATTCATGTGCACACATGTCCACACGCATGCATGTGCATTCATGTGCACACATATAAATGTGCATACACACATACATACTTCACACACACACACATGAAAATGGAAAGAGGTGTGTGGTGGGGTACACATGAGTCAAGTTCATCCATAACCTTAATTTCTTGAACCCCCTCCAGAATTTAGCTACCCTAAAGCAGGGCACCTATCAACCCGGTTGTTTGGGCTCTGTTTCTTATTTAGTCAAAGTAGGAGCCACTGCTGTCTCTTCAAAACACACTTCTAAACACAGCTTCCTTTGTGGTCCTCTCAAAACCAGGCTGTGAGTTTCGGATGGAAAGAATAATATGCTATTTTTGCATCTGAAGCATTTTCGGTGCTTTTCTCCAGCTGAGCAAAGTCACAATGTATCTTAGTAGACACACATGCATGCACGTACACACAACACACGCACACACACACACACAGGCCCAGCACCTATCCGGAACATTTTTCACTCTAAGAAGCACAAGAGTCAGAAATTCTAAAGAGAGAGAGCGTTTTGCAGATGAACCTGCTGCTAATCGTGGTTCTCTCTGATCTACTTGTCTTAAGGCTTTTCTGGAGGAAGTAGGCTTAGCATTCTGTCGCTAGATGGTTAATAGTTTGTGTGGTTGCTCAAAGCTTAAGGGCATCCCTCAAGTACCTGACTTAGATCTGTGCAATGCACTTTCACCCAGACAAACTCCCACAGGTGAAGACAGCTGGAGACACCCCGGTGCACAAACTCTCAGCTCCGTGCCTACTTCCTCTAATCTTTGCAACCGGATCTCAGCAAGAATCATACTCAGTGAAGGAGAGAGAAAGAAAAAAAAAAAAAAAAAAAGAACACAAGGCCTAAGAACTCTGGGTAGACAGAGGATGTGTAAGCCCAGGCAGGCTGTAGGCTGTATATATGCACATATGGTTTTATCATTTCATGCTTCTGCGGTTTCTGACACGGGAAATTCATTCTGGACAACCCTGCCTGCTTTCTAGTGAGGGCAGAAAACAGAGATGGGAAGTCTGTTTATCTCCGCAGCGCTTGAAGCACAGTGATAAGATCCAGAACAGGACCATTTCGAAGGTGGCTCCCAGGCACATCAAGTCCCTAGGGAGGTACAGAGGACCAGAAAGCTTTCCACGCTGTCTTCTGGCTATCTGGATGGCTGTCGCCCCAGAGCTTCCCAGATACAGGCACGTTACAATAACAAAAACATTGATTGAATTCAACTTCGTGAGTGTCGTCACCAGGGGCTTCTCTGTTATAACCCCTGAAGAAAGAGTCTTCTCATAGAAGACCTCAGTGAGGCCTAGGGCAGCTTCTCCCACCCACAGGGGAAATAAGTCAGAGGTGTGTCAGGTATCGCTACATAAAACTCGATGTCCAGGTCAAGATGGTTCAGCAAGTAAAGGTTCTTGCTGTCAATCCTCGTGAGCTGAATTTAATCCCTGGAACCCAGATAATGGGCTATAAGAGAAATGGCTCCTGCAGATTGTCCTCTGACTTCCACTTAAATGCCATGCCACATGCTCACACACAGGAACACACATACAAGATTAATTAGTTTTTGTTTTTGTTGTTTGATTTTTAAGGTGGCTGCATTGTTTTTGGAAGTGGTTTTGTCTCCCAAACCTGGTAGGTTAGAGATGAGTTTCCAGTTTGACAATAGTAAGAGGTTGAATAACCTTCAAGGGATGGAGCCTCGCCTGAAGAAATTTATCCTGATCTACAAAAAGGGAAGAAACTTTTCCATTAAGTTATTTAATCTTTAAAAATTACATAAGGAGAATCTAAGTTTTAGATAACAGTGTCTATGCTTAAACTCAAAGTTCAGGTAAAGAAACATGGATTTTACTTTAAGCTTGTTTATTTAAAGATTTTGTTTTATTTTTATTATGTGCATGGGGTGTGTGTGTGTGTGTGTGCGCGCGCGCAGTACCCCTAGAGGTCAAAAGAGGGCGTTAGATTCCCTGGAGCTGGAGCTACAGGTGGTTGTAAGCTGCCCGATGTGGGTGTTGAGAACTAAATTCAGGTCCTCTGGAAAAGTAATAAGCACTCTTAACCACTGGGTCATCTCTCCAGCCCCATTGCTTCCTTGTTTGTTTTTCAGAGTCAAACACTTACCCAGAAAGCTAAGTCTTCGCTTCCTAACACAGCTATCACCACACTGATTCTCTTAAGCTGCAATTCATTAGACATTAAACCACATCCTGCTTTAGTAAACCTTCTAATACATTGAGATAGAGGCCCTATGAATTATTAAAGTCCTGCTCAATTACCTATTTGTGATCCACCTGGGAGCACTCTGATTTTCCAAAGCTTGTCTCCAGCATGGCCAGTCTCACAATGTTCTCACCAACTGTTGATTTACCAAGTCCCACTCCTCCCTCTCTCAGCGTGTAATGAAGCACTTCAGTGCCTCCTGGGAACCCAAGAAATGGCTAATAACCAAGCATTGTCTGTGTTGGCACTTCAGGGCAGGGCTGAAGACTTCAGTCCACTCCAGATGGCCACAGGGTATTATCCCTTATATTTCCCACCATCGCTCCTGCTTACCTGGGGACCAAAACTGTCCTGAACCCCTAAGGCGCACTAGCCAGCTAGTTTACAATAAATGCCAGGAGCTAGGAAATGCCTGTTCTTTACTGTAGCATCAGCCCATTTGCAGTGAGCAAACGCACCGCCGCTTGGTAACTTCAGTTATTAATGACTTCCTATGTGTCCTGGTGTGGGAGCGCACAATCCTCCCGGCATAGAATCATCATCTTCTGGAGTTGGAGAGATGGCTCTGCAGTTAAGAGTGCTTTATTGCCCTTCATTTCCTCCACCATTGTGGGATATACCTGACTCCACTGAATTATTCCCAGGTTTCTCTCACAAGAGTTTCTGGGTCCGAGCCAAGACAACAAGACAGATGGCCCCATTCCTCGATGGATTCAGATGCAAACTCGTCATAAGACCAGGTCCATCTCCAAGAGCAGACACTGGAAAAGCAAGCTGGGTCTATAAGGACTCCCCATGAGCTGGCACAAGAATCATGATTTACCAGTTATGACCATCTCGCCCCATCACACATATAACCACCGCTCCAACAACTGACCATGCTTGGGGATCTGTCGTTTCTTTTCCTTTGATCTGCTCTAGTTGGTTGGCTCAATAATAAATATGTCTTCTTTAAAAGACCGTAAGATAACACTATTGCATTCTCTTTTTAGATCTATGTTTATGTATTATTGTGTGCGTGCATGTGTGTGTTCAGGCACGCATGCATGTGCCACCACGTGAGTATGCAGGTCAGAGTTCATCGCTCACAAATCAGTTCTCTCCGTCCACCCTGGGGCTCAAGGATTGCCCTCGGGTTGTCAAGCTGGCTGGGCAAGAGCTTTCATTTGCTGATCCACCATGCCCACCCCTCACTCCCACCCCTTTTACTATGCAAAGTGTCAGGCATCATCGCTTCTGTCCTTCAACTCCCTCTGGAACCAAGGATAGCCTTGAACTTCTGTTCCTCTGCCACCACTTACCAGAATGCAGAGATTACTGGCGTGCACCGTCACACCTGGCTTACACAGTCCTAAAGCTAGCACCCAGGGCGCGGTGCCAATTAGGCAGGCGCTCCACCAAGCGAGCTCCATCCCCAGGCTCTCTGTTGACTCTTTGATGGGAAGAAGCCAAGGAGCAAGACTATTGCACAACACACAACAACGCTCTCAAAAACCTTCTTTCCAAATTCCTCTCCTCAGGATTCAACTCCCACATCTGCTGTTTCGCTCTGCCTCTCTCTTTCTTTCTGCTGCTGTCCTCAGCCTTTTGAGTCTCACTTACTCCCCCTCCTGCAAGGACAACCTGCCTTCTTCAGAGAAGCTTTTTCAGGGATCCAGCGCCCTACTCTCGCCAGGCCGAGGCTCTTCCCCTAGAGGAGCCAAGGACAGATAGGACTTAGTAACTATTTTAGTTATCTCAAGTGTTCAAATTGATTCATTAATTTTCGATTCATTTATTTATTCTATTTATTTTATGTGTATGGCCATTTTGCCTGCCTGCATGTTTGTGCACCACAGGGGTCAGATCCTCTGGAACTGAGGTTCTGGCGGGTTGTGAACCACCATGTAGGTACCAGAAACCAAACCTCTGCCCTTTGCAAGAGCAGTAAGTGCTCGTGATCATGGAGCCATCTCTCTAACGCCATCATTTCAGCTTTTTTTCTTCTTCTTCTTCTTTTAAACTTTCATGGGTTTCCTTGGCGTGTTTCCAAGGACTACACGCAGCTCCTTTCCCCCACAGACCTTCAGAATGGCCATTACTGACCAAAAAAAAAGTGAAAAAGATCATCTACCCATGTTCTTTATGCATCACGGACACCCTTTTCCTTGTGACCTACCCAGCTCTTCGTCACTGGAGCTATTCAGGAAGGAGGATGACACATTAGGGACCCTTGGTGTCTAAGATTTAGTGATTATAAATGTGCCTGCTCCTATCGATCCTTCAGCTTTAACCCACTAAAAATTGCAACCAGACTTTCTCTTTCCCTCCCTCCCTCCCTCCCTCCCTCCCTCCCTCCTTCCCTCCCTCTCTCTTGTCTGTCTTTCTTTCTTTCTTTGTCCCTAAAAACCAAGTAATCTCATCTCACAAGCCTATCTTTGCCTGGTGACAGAGTTCAGTTGGTAGAGTGCTTGCTTGCCTAGAATCCATGAAGCCCTGGGTTTGATCTCCAGCAGCACAGAATCAACTAAGATGGTGCTCACCCCTGGCACAGGGGAAATGAAAGTAGGTCATCAACCTTGGCTGGAACTCCAGTTCAAGGTCAACCTAAGATACGTGAGAGTCTGTGTCATTAAAGTAAGATGATGATGAATGTAATAAAGAGATAAACTTGGCCTTAGCAGTCTTAGCAAGCTGTGGTGGCATGTGCCTGCATTCCCAATACTGGGGAGCTCAGGCAGAAGTTTATGCATTATAGGTCAGCGTTAGTCTGAGCTGCACATAAAAGGCTGGGCAGTGGCGGCACTCCCCTTTAATCCCAGCACTCGGGAGGCAGAGGCAAGCAGGTCTCTGAGTTCGAGGCCAGCCTGGTCTACAGAGTGAGTTCCAGGACAGTCAGGGCTACAGAGAGAAACCCTGTCTCAGAAAACAAAAGCAAAATATATAAATGAGCTGGGTAGTGGTGGCACAGGCCTTTAATCCTAGCACTTGGGAGGCAGAAGCTGGCAGATCTCTGTGAGTTTGAGGCCAGCCTGGACTACAAGAACTATTTCCAGGACAGGCTCCAAAGCTTCAGAGAAACCCTGTCTCAGAAAACCAAAACCAAACAAACCAAAAATCAAAAACAAAACAAAAAAAACATAAATGAGAAAATCTAGAATCTCAGTCCATATTCTATTCACAATTCAGACAATTACAGTATCCCAGGGTTAAGTGTTATCTATGTAACCCTTAATTTGGGCTTCTTGAAGTGTGTCCTGTTTGCAAAGGCACTAACACTAAGAATTGAACTTGCTTCCTTCTGCCTAACCCACATCCATGGGACACACACACTCTTGGCCTGACTCACTACGGGAAGTAGAACACTTAAGAAGTGATAGTTGTGGCCAGCACCCAACTTCCATTATTCTCGGAGGGAAAAATAAACCCCGTGCCAAACTTATTAGTCAGACTTCTTTTTAGAGATAAGTAAGAGGAACTCGCTTTATGCTAGCTTAAGCAAAAAAAGAGCAAACTTGTTGGCTTCACCGAGAAATCTAATGTGCCAGGGATTGAACATAGGGCCTTGTGCATGCTGGTCAAATACTCTAACTTGGAGCCAGACCCATCCCCAGCCCTTAAGAGCTCAGGTTTAAACAACTTGGCAATGATCCAGCTAGCCAAATTTCTCATGTCTGTTTGCTCTATCTTAGTAGTTCCATTAATGGGCCTTACCTAAAAAGAGCTCCCCTTCTCCCCCCCTCCCCCGCAAAAGGACTTCCTTCATATACTCGGGAACACGGTTTGTTGGCAACTCCCAAATCCAACATCTCAACTTAGCAACTCTAGCAGAAAAACAGCCCTTTCTCTCCCAACCACCTCCTGTTGGTCGCCAGGAAAGACTATAATTGACTGCTGAGATAAAATGTCCCACCCTCTCAACCACGGATCCCAGAAAGGGTAAGATTCTATGATCATGAGGCCAAATCAAACCGCAGGGAGAGCTGGCTCAGAGTTTAAGGGGTGGGCTTGCTGCTCTTCAAGAGGCCTAGAGTTCAGTTCCCTACACCCACCTAGGGCAGCTTGCCACAGCCTACAGCTCCAGGAGATCTCACACCTCTGGTCTCCACCAGAGCCTGCGTCCACACGCACAAAACCCACACACAAGCACACACACAATTTAAAAAGATAAATAAATATTTAATAAGTAACCCCAGGGAATAGAGGAGTGATGTCCCCAAATCGGAGACACTAGTGTCAGAACAACACACATCCTCACACAGTGGAGTCAGCGCCTCCTGTTTGCTTTTGTTCCTTTGCTTTTTTTCTGGCTTGTGACTTCTGACCAACTAGTGACTTTAAGAGTTTCAAGTCTTCGGGTACAAAACAGCTACACGGCAGTTACGAATACAATATCAAATGACGTGTGTACTACAGTTTCTCCGTGCTTTGTAGTTCTCAGATATGGAGAAACTCAGTTGAGGCAGACATTTGCCCAATGTTCGCTTATTTTTTTCGAATTCCTATGTGGAGCACTTTAGGTTGTGTGAGCAGCCCTCTGGCTCATCCTATGAATTAGAAGAACCAGGCACGAGATTGAACTGCCCAGAACAAACCCCAAAGGGCTTATTTGTGTGACTGGCTACATGCAGGCATGTGAACTACATGAGGACGAGCAAATGAATCATTTCCTGGATTAAGAAAAGTGCAGAGACCCATTCAGGAACAGCACGCAGCGGGTGTCCGCCTCTTAGGGCAGCCACATCAGGAGCACCGCTCCACAGCCCTACCCTAAAGGATCCAAGAATTTCAGGGCCTCAAAAACGGTGCGCATTCACCCTTCACCAACTACAGTACTGTGTGCATACGAAGGGTGAACGGCGCACAGGCGAGGAGCTGTGCAGCGCGGCTAGGAAATCGTTTAAAGACTGCGCTGGGCGGGATCATCCAGCTCCTTTCCAGGCCCGCCGCGGCCCCCTGGGCCCCAGCCCGCTCCGCTCCCGCAGCCGGCTCAACTCCGGGCCGCATTTTCGCGCTCACTTTCTCGCCGCCCCCCCCCCCCCCCCACCCCACACCGGGTTACAGCTCCCCCGCCAGGAGTAAACAAGCAGTCCCGGAGCCCGCAGCCAGTAGGCCGGGCCCCTGAGCCCAGTTTCCTGCGCCAACCCTAGCAACAGGCTCCGCCCCCCACAACAGGCCCCGCCCCTCCCTCCCGTCCTCCTCTCGCCCGGCCGCTGAGCCGAAGAGGCCCCTAGCCTTCGGCGAGCCTTCTCCCCCAGGGACCGCCCCGCCCACGCGCACGCGCCCACGTGACTCGCGCTATGGGCGGGAGGGAAAAATGGGCTGAGGGCGTGGCCAAGTCCCGCCCCGCCCTGCGGCCTGCGCTGCCTGGCGCTGCTCCAACCCGCTCGGCGCGCTGGGCTTCTGGGCGGCGTGGGTACCGGCGCTGCTTCTGCACACGCAGCTCGCTCCGCTCCATCTTCCCTGTAGCCTGGGCCCGGCGGAACCTCTTAATTTCCTGCCTGAGCCCCCAAATCGACCTCGGTTCTCGATGAGCGTACTCATTCCGGCTGCGTAAACATGCCTCCTGCGCGGTCGGGGTGGCGCTCGTTGCCTTTTCCTCGAAGGTGAAGGAACTTGAGATTCAGGGCTGAGTAAGGAGATCCCAAGTCAGTCACGACCTCCTGTTGCTTCTCTGTACGATCTCTTACTGCAGTTCAGGGTCAGAAAACTGACCACTCCAAACCGGCAGGCCCAGTCCAGTCCGCATCCTCTCAGCCCCCGCCTCACCCAGGGACAACACTTCTGCCAGCCACCTTCCAGGCAGCACCAAGGAGCTAGACACAGACGACAGAGAGAGAGGTGGGGAACCTTCCCAGCAGTACTTTCTCGTGCCTGTTCCAAGAGAAAGGACTGATGAGCAGGCCAGAATTCCACGGCCTGTTTCTCCACCTACTTGTTATCTTGAGCAAGTCATTTGACTTCTCCCTGCTGGGTTCCAGAGATGACTCAGGTTGGACGAGTGACAGAAACTACCTAACAGAGATGTCGCACAGATTTATGTGGTAGGTCAGGCGTTCAGAATAGGGCTTGGCATTCAAGCTAATCAAAGACATCACTCAGCACTCGTCGCTGTTCTGTGTTGCCTTTTTAACACACTTCCGGGTGCCTGCCAATGTGCAGCATTCAGACAAGGCTTTGGGGGCCTGAAGCTAAGGTTACCCATGCGAAGGAGTGGGGGGTAATGGAAGGACAAACATAAGGTCGCTGTTCTGACTAAATCAAACGCAGTTTATGACTAGTAACACTTGAAATCTTATGGGATTGCACCTAGATCTTGTGCTTGCTACAGTAACCCTCACCAGTGAGCTACATCCCCATTCTCTTCTTCCAGATTATTTTGACATAAACTTTCACTCAGCTGGCCACTTAATGTAGCCCAGGCAGGCCTTGAACTTGTGATGTTCCTGCCTCAGTCTCCTCAACAACTGAGATTACAGGCTTGAACTCCCAGACCCAGTACCAACAAATTTCTAAGTAGAAAGAATGCCCTGAGCTATATGAACCAACTGTGGTACCCAGGACAGAAGTATGCCTGGTGGCGTGCTCGAGCGGGAGAAAGATGGGGTTCTGAGAAAAAAGTTGGCTTTTGGCCCAGACAGAGTAGGGAGACACTACTGGCCCCTGGTATTTTACCCTTGACCCCTCATTCAGTAAATTCCACATGAGAGTATTTGTGCTTAGCTTTTGCTCAGGTTCCTTCAGAAGACAAGACTTTTATTCTCCTTTATCCAACCTCTTTATAGTTAGCCCCCAACTCCATCCTGTGGGTATTGGTGGACAACAAATGTTTCAATGTTTGCTAAATGAAATTTTACCCAGGAGGCTCATCTTAAAAAGGAATTTTAGCTGGCATGGTGGCACACTGTTTTAAGTCCAGTGCTTAGCAGGTTGGATCTCTTTGAGCTTGAGACAAGCCTGGTCTACAAGGCAAATTCCAAGACATCAAGGTCTACAAGATAGAGAAGAAGAAGAGGAGGAAGAAGAAGAAAAGGAATTTTAGGGACTGGAGAGATGGCTCACAGGTTAAAAGCACTTGCTACTCTTGCAGAAGACCTGAATTCAGTTCCCAGCCACCACATGGCTTACATGTAACTTGAATCCCAGGAGATCTAATGTCTTCTTCTGACCTCTGTAGCCTCCTGCATACATGTGATACACATATACTCATGTAGTCTCACACATATACATTAGGTAAAGATAAATCTTAAACATGTGTAAAGGAATTTTCGTTTTCTTACTCAACTCCAGAAGTATAGGAAGCCTGGGAAGGTATTTGTCAGGGGTTCACAGCAAATGGGACGCAGAACCATGTTTCTATCTTTGCACTGGTTGTTATTGCCGTCATACAGGAGTTGGAGGGAAAATAGTCCAAAGGGTGGGATTTGGGGCTGGAGAAATAGCTCGATGGGTAAGAGTGCTTGCTGTACAAGCATGAGGACCTGAGTTCAAATCCCAGTACCTGCCTGTGTGAACACCTGTAAGCCAGTGTTTGGGTGGGGAGTGGAGACAAGAGGATCACTGGGCATTACCTCCAGCTGTAGCTCCAAGTACAGTGAGAGATCCCATCTCAGGGGAATAAGGCAGAGAGTGATAAAATGGGACACACTATGTCCTTGTCTGGCCTCCATGCCCATGGATGCACACACTGACACACACAGACACACACACAGAGCACAGCACACAGGACTTGCAAGAGCTGAGAGAACTTCATCCAGATATCAGAAATACTGCAAGAGAGGACCTGGATGGTCCTCATGGATGAGTAAGATTGGCGTCTGTGGAAAGAGAAGTCTTCAGAGGGGAAGTGGCTTTTTTACTGAAGGCTGCAATGGATGTTTATAGGGGTGAACAAGGAAGCCAGTGGGTAAGAAGAGCGGTCTGTGTTGGATCTTACTAAAACAAGGTATTGGAGAGTTGTTGAGGCCAGATTTGGAGAAATTCCAACTAATGGGGTAAGTTTTGACCTTTGTGTGGGTACCAAAGACCTCCTGAAATTAGTGAACAAGGGGCTGAACCAGCCTGGGTACCAGGCAGAGATCTGCCAGCCTCATCTGATTTGCATCTTTTGCAGACAGTCGCTTGCTGTATATTCATCCTCCACTCACAGGAAACTCTATCAACTAGCTTGCGTCTATTTCGTCTCCAAATGAACATGAGATTTGCCGGGGAGCAGAGAAGGGAGAGGGTGGTAAGAGAAGCAGTAAGCATGTTGAAGACAAGCTGCCTCCGTTGTGAGATTCCATTTGATCCCCACCTTCGGAGGGGTGTGTTACTGCCTCATTATCTCCCAGAAAGCCAGGCTCCTGCCAGCCCATTGATTTTTTTTTATTAGTAATCATCTTCATTCTTTTTTCCAATATTTATTTTATGTGTATGTGCCGATATTTATTTATGTGTATGTGTGTGCACCACATGCATGTAAGAGCCTGAAGAGGTCAGCAGAGGGAGAGGTCAGAAGAGGTCAGTTCCCCTGGAACTGGAGTCACAGATGGTTGTGAACCACCATGTGGGTGCTAGGAACTGGATTCTCTATGGTAGCAGCAAATGTTTTTAAACGCTGAGTGCTCTCTCCAGTTCCTTGTCTTCATACTTGCTAAGAGCAAAGGGGCAGATTGAAAACCGAGTTCAACAATGCCATAGACTTCTCTCCTGGTTAAAAATTGGTTATGACATGCTACCAAGGGGTTACGGGTGGGCAGAACCATTAAAAAGTATTACTTGAGTTAGATGTGTTGGTGTACACAGCTAAGCCCCATACTTGAGAGTCCGGAACAGAAGGGCTGAAAGTTCAAGGCCAGACAGGGCTACTTGTTCTCAACAAGCCAGGGCTAGGGCTCATCACACTAGTAGAGTGTCCTGGGCCTGAGTATTGCTTAAGGGAAAACTGTTCCACTCTACACCTTATCACTTGTGAATCAGTCCATTCCTTCCCTGAGTTTTTCCATCAATGAAATGCAGGTCAACAGCTGTACGAATGGAGGACACTCCTTGAAGCCCCCTTTCCATAGCTGGTTTATGGCAGCACGTACACGTGAAATGGGAAGTAAGTTCCACAATCACAGACCTAGGAGGTGGGAGAGCTAGAATTTAAACCAACGTGTCCATTCATGTGTGCTTTCACTCCCGCACGGGCAGTTGTGTTTGCTTATTTGTTTTGGTTTTGAGAATCTTGCTATTAAATATTAAAGCCCAGGCTAGCTTCAAATGCACCGGTCTTCCTGCCTCAACCTTTCAGTGTTGGGAATACAGGCATGTGCCACTGTGCCCAGCTCCAAACCCGTGGTTGATGCCAAAGCCTACACCTGTTGCTTCTCACTAGCTTCTAATCTGAAGATGCAGGCATCCTAACTCCCAGGTCCTTGAGGAGCCACCCTGGTAGGCTCTCGGATTTTGAAATATTTTTACAACCCCAATTTTTCTCTTTGTTTGGTAAGAGGAGATCCACATCTTGTATCATGGGAGTCAGATGAGACCGGGTTGGAATTCTCTTTCTGCTTTTTCCCAGCTAGTCCCAGAGGCTAATCAAACTGAGGAACTTTAAGCTTCAGGGCCTCTCGCATGCATAAGCCCCTTGCAAGCCGCCTAACCAATCTCAGACCTCTCATTTTGCATTACTGTCTCTAAGGAGTCCCCAACAATTGTTTGTGCTTCAGACCCCAGGCATCTGGAGCAGCCCTAGGTGGGTGGCCTCCACGGAGTGGCTTTCCAGCACTGTTGACACATCCTGGACTCTGGTCTATCCGCTGACCGTCCAGTTGGTGAAGAGTGCTGGAGCTGGAGATGCCACAAATAGTCTGAAGAGCTGGATCTCCGAGAGCTGGAGGCCTGGGCAAAGGTCACACAGCCGCAAGGACAAGAGAAACTTCTCAATTGTCTGTTTACTTAGTAGTTAAATCCAAACCACTGAAGTATGTTAGTAATTCCTTATAAAAATGATACATGCACATGAAGATAAGTCAATCTTTTTATTTTGCTCTTCAACAACTGCTATTGCTTTCTATTGGGGTGTGTGAACGTTACACAACTTCCCAGACCTTACCATCAGATTGCATGTAACTGCCCTCCTTTCCTAGCCCCCTTTGGGCCTTACACCGTGCATGCATTTTAACATGGCACCTACCAAGATCTGACTCTGTAAAGACTTGACACCATCAAAGTGAACTTAGTGCAGGCTAATTCGGAAACCTCCCTTTCTTCAACAGTCCATGCCCATTATGGCAGACATCAGGCATCATTATGTTTTCCTTGGATATTTATAAAAATACTCCCAGTCCTGGTAAAGACGAGATGATTAGGAATTCAAAATTACCCTCTACTATATACAAACTTTTGAGCCAAGCAGGGCTACAGAAAACCCTGTCTAAAAAAAGAATTATTTCTTTTTCAGGCAAAAGGTCACAAGTGTAGTATGGAGGTTGCTAGTGAGGTTCCGGCTGCTCAGCCCTGAAATAATCACACAGAAACCATATTATTTTCAATACTGTTTGGCCAATAGCTTAAGTGTATTTCTGTCTAACTCATATCTTTTTTTTAAATATTTATTTATTTATTATGTATATAATATTCTGTCTGTGTGCATGTCTGCAGCCAGAAGAGGGCACCAGACCTCTTTACAGATGGTTGTGAGCCACCATGTGGTTGCCGGGAATTGAACTCAGGACCTTTGGAAGAGCAGGCAATGCTCTTAACCACTGAGCCATCTCTCCAGCCCCCAAGATTTATTTATTTATTATGTATACAACATTCCTTTCATGTATGCTTGCATGCCAGAAGAGGGCACCAGATCTCATTATAGATGGCCGTGAGCCACCATGTGGTTGCTGGGAATTGAACTCAGGACCTCTGGAAGAGTAGTCAGTGCTCTTAACCTCTGAGCCATCTCTCCAGCTCTAACTCATATCTTAAATTAACTCAACTCCATTAATCTGTGTATCACCACGAGGCTGTGGCTTACTGGGTAAAGTTCCGGCATCTGTCTCTGGTGGGCTCCATGGCTTCTCCTGACTCTACCTCTTTTCTCCCAGCATTCAGTTTAGTTTTTCTTGCCTAGTTCTACTCTACCCTATCAGGTCAAGCCAGTTTCTTTATTCATTAACCAATTGTATTCACAGCATACAGAGAGAAATCCCACATCACACAAGTCATGAGAAAATATTGAAACCATTTTTTTTAGTTTCAACTTAGATATGGTATGTGTATGTATGTATACATGTGTGAATACAGATGTGGTAATAGCGTGTGAAACCCAAACAGTCATTCTAACTGCAGAGAAATTAACTGAGGTATGAACAGGACAAGTGTTTGAATGGCTTCCTAAGACCAGCTGTGTGGTGTTTTAATTTGTGCGTTAATGGGAAAAATAATTTTATTTATTAATAGATAAAATATAAGGCCAGGTGTGGTGGCACACACCTTTAATCCCAGCACTCAGGAGGCAGAGGCAGGCAGATCTCTGAGTTCAAGGCCAACCTGGTCTACAGAGCTAGTTCCAGGACAGCCAGGGATACTGAAAAACCCTGTCTTGAAAAAAAGTCAAATCCATAAATAAGTAAAATAAAATATGAGTTGGGTGTGGTGGTACAGAGGTAAACAGATCTCTTTGAGTTCAGGGCCAGCTTGGTCTACCTAGAAAATTCCAAGCTAGTTAGTGAGACCTTACACAGTAAGACCCTGTCTCAAAAAAAAAAAAAATATTTTGAGGTACCTCATAAGTTTGTTGTAAGGCCCTAAGGTATCTCACAATTAGGGAAAGATTGATTCGGAAACTGTTAGAGGTGATTTCAAAAGCAACTCAAGGACAGGTTGATTATCTCCAGCAGGATGCAGCAGAAGAGAAGACTACCATATTGCCCTGAGCATGCTCCATCTCATCTGGTCCAGGTCTGGGGCAGACCTGAGTGGATCTGGATGGGATGGAATGGGAGCATGGAGGAGAGATACATCTGAATACACTTTGTTCATGGCCTGCCACAGTGTCCATGCTCAACTCCACTCAGGAAGTCTCTTTTCCTGGCACACCCTGCCACCCCTAGTTGATTATATTTACATAACAGCCACAAAGCCAAAAACAATGATGGATTGTTTGGAGGCCTGGTTCTGCCACTTAGGTTGTTGGTTTGACACCTTGGCTATCTCTTCTTTCCAAAGTCTCCTCCAGCCTTGAATATCACTGAATCTAGGCATCTGCCCTCAGACTCTCTCCTTGGTAGCCAAGGTCTATGCATCTGATTTCACCCCAGCTTCCTTGGAGTTGGGGGGAAGGAACCATTTCTTCTGAGGTGCACATCCTAATGCTGTCTTTCGAACCAGGCAACATTCTGACTCACAGCAGGTACATTTCTGAAAGGAAGGAAGAAATAGCAGGGTCAAGAGCTACTACAGAGCGGGGCTGGCACCAGGGGCACTGGAAACACCTGCTGATCTCAGGTGTACACTTCTGTGATGAGCACAGTTCTTCGGATGTACGCTACACATCAGTGTTTTCAAAGAGACCTAGAAGACAGCTCGTGTGGCTTCTATCCGCATTGCCAATACTCCAGAGCCCACGGCAAGAAGACGGCAAGCTTGAGACCAGCCTCAGCCATACGGCAAGGTCCAAGTCAGCCTGGCCTTTATAGCAAGACCCTAGCCCAAACAAAAGAAAATAAATCATTGTGAAAGTCAGGAAAGCAAATTGTAGAATTGACGTAATATTGAAATTATAAAACACTCCATGATACAATATTTTTAAAGATTTATTTTATGTGTATAAGTGCTTGCCTGTGTGTATGTGTGTGTGTAATGTCTGAGGAGGCCAAAGTAGGGTACCAGATTCCTTGGAACTGGAGTTAACAAGCAGTTTAGAGCTGCTGTGTGAGTGCCGAGAACGTGACCCAGGTCCTCTGAAAGATCAGCAAGGGCTCCTAACCACTGAGCCATCTCTCTAATACCAATATTATTTCTGAAGCCCCGACAATAAACTTCAGCAGTGTGAGCATGCTATATGCTTGTAGTAATGTCTTAAAATAAAATTTAAATCACTTGGAAAAAAAAATTTAAGATACTAGCTAGCTATCTGTAAGCTTTGGGCAGGAAGGAAGAGGCACTTTCGGTGTGACTTCTTTTAAGTATGATTTCTCTGAAAGACATCCTTTATTACATTGTCTTCTCCGGGTCTCACCGTGAAGGGTCAGATGATTAGTCAATCCACATCCATAAAACAGTCAGTTTATCAGGAAAATTTGCAAGTTAAAAAAGGCCCAATCTGCATTACTCAAGATTCTGCATTACCCAATCTGCATTACTCAAGCCAGGTGGTAGTGGCGCACGCCTTTGATCCCAGCACTGGGGGGGAGGGGGGCGGAGGCAGGCAGATCTCTGTGAGTTCGAGGCCAGCCTTATCTACAAGAGCTAGTTCCAGGACAGGCTCCAAGGCTACAGAGAAACCCTGTCTCAAAAAAAAAAAAAAAAAAAAAAAAAAAAAAAAAAAAAAAAGAAAGAAAGAGAAGAAACAGCAGGCCCGTTTAGCAGGGATGGTCAAAGTCATCTTTTTTTCTTTTTAATTATGCGGAGGAGGGTGGGGCAGGGGGAAGCATGTGCCCACCAGCACAGGTGCCAGATGCCCTGGAACTGCCATTGTATGTGGTTGTGAGCCACACTGATGTGGGTGCTGGGAACTGAACTTGGGTCTTAAGAGCATCAGTGGTCATAACCAATTCTCTAGCTCCAAAGCAGTCTTGAGAAGCATCAAAGGGCTAGGGACCCAGATAGGAGCTCCCTGTGGAGAACATGCATGAATGTAACTGACTTCAAGATCAGGGCAAAATGGGGTTCCATGTGCCGCCAGGTTGTTTATGGTTCTGAGCAAGCAGGCCCCATTCTGGGGTCACTTGAGAGTAAACCTTGGGGTGTTGAGTATGCAGCCAAATAGGAAAGTGGGTGCTTTTAAGTAAGTTGTGCTGTGGCTATTTAGACACAGTACATAAAGGTTTTGCTGAGATCCACCCCCCCCACCACCACTGAAGCAAAGAGGAGAAACTGGCACGTGCTGTCAGTGACCAAACAGTAAGAAGGCAGGCAGTTACCCCACCAGCCTCACTTTCTACAGTTGTAAAATGAAAGTCAGTGTCCCCACCACCTAGGGTTGGTATGACCTCATTAGTGGCCAGGAATGTACAGGCTGGTTCTCAGTGAGTAGGCTAATGCAATGCTAGCCCGGCAGGCTGGCATACTCCTGTGATCCCAGCCTTAGGGAGACTGAGATAGAAGGATTTCATGAGTTCAAGGCCAACCTGGGCTACATAGTACCAGGCTAGGCAGAACTTCATAGCAAGAAACTACAAAAGCCAACAACAACAACAAAATCCCCCAAAAATTATAAAAACAAAAACAAAACAAAACAAAAAACCCAAGCAAACAACTCTTAAAAAGCAAACAAACAGGAAATCTTAAAGGCAATACTGCAACTTCAGGGTGCTACCTAGAGCCCCTCTGTCCACTCAGGTTTGGGGAACAGATTCAGGACCATGATTTTCAATGGGCCATCTGGAACTGGCTTCCCAATGGACACTTTTCGAGCCGATTTCACAACATAGCTCAGACTGTCCTTGAACTTGTCATGGCCCTTCTGTCTCAAAGTTCCCAGGGTTTGGATTATAGACCTGAGCCACCACAAATGGCTCTAATGGGTTCTTTGTGATTTTTGCTCCTGTCTTTTGAGACAAGGTCTCTCTATATAGCCCTAGCAGTCCGGGAACTCTATCGAGAGCCACCTGCCCCTGCCTACTGAGTGCCAGGACTGAAGGCTATGCCACCAAGGGACTCCAGGGGACTCTTAATAAGGTGATCACTATGATTATTCAGCGTGTAAGCCATGACTTCTCTTTGAGCCTGACCCCATGGGAGCTGTTGAACCTATTAGTGCAGCCTGCTGAGTCTACAGGGATCCTGGCCGGGAGTCTGACTGGAACCAGTGCAGCCGGCTGAACCGCTGGGTCTACATGGAACCTGAGGGGTAGTCTGACTGGAACCAGTGCTGCCCTCTGGGTCTACTGGGAACCTGGGGCGGGGGGAGGGAGTAGTCTGACTGGAACCGAGGGAACCTGGGGGGGGGTAGTCTGACTGGAACCGAGGTCTGCACTCGGTGCCCTTGGGAAACACTGTGTACTGACTCCTCCACGGCTCCTCAAAGTACTGATTTGGTGATATGATTTTGAAGCTAGAGGGGAACAGATAATGCCCGGAAAACTGAAAAACTAAAATTTGTCAAAGGTCACCATAGTCAGAACACATGAATTTAACTGTTGCCTGCCTGTCTGTTGGCCTTCCTTCCCTCCTTCCTTCCTTTCCTTTCTTGTAAACTGAGGCAAAGAAGGAAATGCTTGGGACCTATGAAAGGCCTGGTTGCTATTCCAAGACCTTTGCCTTATCAGAATCCACAGCGACACAACCAAGGAACAATAAATCTGCATGGTCTTCCTGTACAATAATTAGCACAGAACCATTTACCCGTATTTAGGGTGTGTTTAAAGAAATGGAAGCTGTAAGAGAGTGAGCACGAAAACCAAAGTTAGACAGGAGGTGGCGCATGCTTGCAATCCTAGTACTTAGGAGGCTGAGGCAGGAGAATGGCTGCAAAGTCAAGGGAGGGCGGCATCAGATGTCTCAGCCAGTAAAGGCGCTTGCCCCCAGCCTAGTGAACGGAGGCTAATTTCCGGAACACACCTGGCAAAAGGGGCACTGACTCCTGCAAGTTACCCCATCACCTCCATGCAAGCCACCCCCATCGATAAGTTAATTAAAAATATTTTAAAAGCAAGAGAGTAAAACAATCAAGATACTAAATGATTTATGCAGAATTATCAAGTATGTAAAGAAAAATAGACACGTCAAAACACGAAACACTCCAGTATATGAAGAATTGGATTTCGGGTGGTAGGATTCTGGGTGCTTTATTTGGGGAGGAATCTAATTCTTCACATTGCCGTGTTTGCCGGTTTATATCACAAGCTATCTATTACTTTGTAAGGTGGAGGGTGAGGTTGAAAATGTCCCCAAACCTCCTGCTTCCTTCCCAGGTCACTGAATCAGGAGAAATTTTTTTTTTTCCATGACCAATCTGAAAAGTTGTGAAAGCTGCACAGGACCTTTGGACACACAGACCCTCTGGGGCGGGGCGGGGCTGCAGCTGGAGAAGTTGCAACCTGGGGAGGCAGGCGGGATCACGCAGGTCTCCAGCGTTCCTCTGCACACAGTGGGCCAGCAATCCTAGTGCCTCTGGCTTGGGTCGGCGACTCCCGGCAGCGCGAGGCCCTGTATTGAGTTGCAGCCACGGTGGGGCAGCCTTCGTTCCCTCCCAGCCCCAGACTAGTTCAGGCCAGGCTTGCAACACGATCGCCCCCATCATGATCTTGGCATAAGGAGCCTCCTAGGTTCCCCTCCCCGCCAGCCCAGCCTTGGTGTGCCGAGAAGACGTGGAGCGCCGACGTGCCTGGCCCCACGGAGGCCCCAGCGTTACTTTGGACCCGCCCTGCGGTGGTGGGTGGGTGGGGGTGGGAAGGACTTCGGACCAATACAGGGCCCCAGAGGCGGCCTGGCCTGCACGTTCCGGCCGCGCGACTGTGGCGCCGCCCTATGCCCACAACACGTGGACGTCTGTGGGGACCGCCAGGGACACTCAGGCCCCCAGAACGCAATCGCCCAAGGCGGCCTTGGGATTGGGCACCAAGCCAGGTTTCCTTCAGTGCCTTGCTTCTCACGGGCTGTCCCCCACCCCCCTTGCCTGGCCAGTTTCTGTCTCCACTTCTTTTCAGCCCAAGGCTAAATACGCCTTCAGAAGGCCTTATGCCCTTCCTTCACTGCTATCTGCAAACCCACCCGCCCTTGCTAGAACCTTCAGCGCCGCCCCACTGAGCTGCAGCTCAGTGTCAGCCAGAAACGTTCCCAAGACCAAGAATAGTCCGCACCTGTGCCTTCACCCCGGGCCGGCTGTGTAACTTGCAGGGCCTCTTGCTCAGAACCTGTGTTCCTAGCAGGAGACAGCAGGGTTGACCCAATCCTTCACGTGGGACGGCTTGCACTTGCTTCAGAGCCAGCAAGCTAGTCTTGCCATTAGGTTGTCCACTCTCAAGTGGGTATTAGTGAAAGTATGGTATGCCGGACAAATAACCTCTCCATTGTGGTTGTTGGGTTTGTTGTTGTTGTTGTTTTTGATATGGGGTTTCCTCTGTGTAACCATGGCTGTCTTGGAACTTGCTCTGTAGACCAGGCTGGCCTCTGACTCAGAGATCCACCAGCCTCTACCTTCAGAGTGCTGGGATTAAAGGCATGCACCTTCACTACCTGGCTTCAGGAAAATGACCTGCTGTGGAGGTCAGAGGCCAGCCTGTTGGAATTGACTCTCTACTACAATGTGGATCCTAGGGTTGAACTCCGGTCCTCAGGTATAGCTAGCATCAAGGGCTTTTACCACTGAGCCATCTCTCCTGCCCCATTAATTTTTTTTTTTTTTTTTGGTGGTTCTGGGGGTGGTGCCCAGGGCTGTGCATATCTAAGCAAATGTGCTAGACAGGAGGTAAGAAACCAGCTCAAATGTGTGCCTTCCCCTTCTCTGCCCCTCCCGCGCCTTCTTCTTCCTTTCCTTTCTTCTCTGAGGAGACAAGTAGACAGTGGCTAGGGCCCTTCTAATCGCAAATGCTTTGGAGACCTGGAGGAAAAAGCACCGGTGAGGCCAGCCTCCCCAGAGCCTTTCAAAGTGCCTCCTCGGGAGTCATTGCAGCCCTTCCTTGTGGGGGGTGGACTTCAGCATGGAGAAGTCTGGCAGACGCCACCTTAGTGAGATCCCGGAAACCACAGGTCCTGAGATGAGCAGAGCTTGTGTGCCCCCTGACAGGACACAGTGAAAAACGACAGAGTAAACACTGCGAGCTCTGTCTCAGAGAAGCGTAGCCCAGGTTAGGCGTGGTGAAATAGCAAACAACTCCAAACTGAAGAGAGCCTGAACAACCACCAGATCAAGGTAACCAGAGGAACTGCTCAAGGTGGACACAGACAACAACTGGGTGTACATGTGACCTCTACGAAGGCCCTTATTGAGAACACAGGCAACACTTGAATGGAGCCAAGTGTGGTGGTGCACCCCTGTGATCAGTGCACATGGGGAGTGGAACAGGAAGTCAAGATCAACCTCAGGGACTATCAACGTCCAGGGTAGACTAGGCTGTGAGACAAGCAAACACACAACCATAAAAACAAAACAAAATACAAACAAAAGCCTTGAATAGGCTCAGGACAAAAAGAATAAATAGGGGCTGGAGAAATGGCTCAGGGGTTAAGAGCACTGCCTACTCTTGCAAAAGACCTGGGTTTGTTCCCAGCACCCACATGGTGGCTCAGAACCATTTGTAATTCCACTTTCAGAGGATATGATGCTACTTCTGGCCTTTGTGAGCACTACAGGCAGAACACTCACTTAAGATAAAAAAAAAAAATCCTTACAAAATAAAATTCACCATCACAGGCTCCATGTCAGCTTTTCCTCTAGCTCATGTAGAGAATGGTGTTCTAGTTACCCAAACTTAAGCACCTGGGGTGGTCGTTCATGTTTCCCTGGTCCTTCTCAGCCCAGTTCCTGAATCCTGCCAATTCTGGGTTTGTAAAATCTTTCTCCCATACTTGCCTTTTAAATGAAACCTACAGTTCGTAAGAAAAGGACTCAGCCTAGCTCACGTAATAGTTTTAAGAAGGGTATAGAAGGAATGTATATGCATTGTGTAACCACAAGGTCTGGTTACTGCATCTCCAGCTCGGATTACAGCTATTTACCGCTACCATAATCTCCTCGTTGGTTTTCTCAGCACCCATCACCAACCTGTCCTGTATTCAGTTACCAGAGTCATTTGCTTAAAAGCACTCGTCATCCTTTGGGGACTTTGCTTCCAGTGGTCCATGGCCGGACTTAATCTGTGACTCCTGGGAACGTTGTGTTCTTTGAGTTGAGCGAGGTGGTCTGCCTGCCTATCGTACAGCAAATTGAGTCCCCACTTCATAGAGAAAGGAAAAGTCAATGGGTCAAACTTGCTGGGTTTGAAAATGACCCCCATTCTTGTTTTCCCTTAGCAGTGAGGACCCACCCTGTGATCCACTGGCATTCGCGGAGGACAAAAACGAATGGGACCAGCGGCGTATAAGTAATAACTATTTGGCAATAGCAGATGAGGCTTCATTCCGAGGCTGGGTTTCTTTCTGGGCATGTGTTAGTCGTTGTGATTTTTGTAATTCATGTCGATTACATGGTCAGTTTCCTACTTGAAAAGTATTGCTGTTTTTTTTTTAAATGAAATGAAACATATCAAAATTTCATCATGAGCAAATTACAGGAAACGTGTATTCCAAATAAGCACCAGAATTACGTAGCCAGGGTTTCCCCACTTTTCCATCACAGCTCCCTTGCCTTCAGAGTTGCTCAATCCCTGTCCATGTTTGCTGGGCGGTTTTTGTTGGGGGTTCCTGACATGCGGTCTTACTATGTAGCCCTTGTGGTCTGGAACTCTTTATGGAGACCATGCTGGACTTATCAAAAATAGAGATGCATGAGACTGGAGAGGGGGCTGGAGAGATGGCTCAGTGGTTAAGATCATTGACTGCTCTTCCAAAGTCCTGAGTTCAAGTCCCAGCAACCACATGGTGGCTCACAACTATTTGTAATGAGGTCTGGTACCCTCTTCTGGCCTGCAGGCATACACACAAAACAGAATATTGTATACATAATGAATAAATAAACAAATATTTAAGAAAAAAAGAGAATGGAGGAGAGATGGCTTAGCCGTTAAGAGCACTGACTGCTCTTCCAAAGGACCTGGGTTCAATTCCCAGCATCCACAGAGCAGCTCACAACTGTCTGTAACTCCAGTTCCAGGGGACTGGACAACCTCACACAGACATACATGCCCACAAAATGCTAATGCATTTGAAATAAAAATAAAATATTTTGAAAATATAGATGCTAGCCAAGTGTGGTGACACAGAACTTTCCATCCCATTCCGAAACTCCTTATGGGGCAGATGCAGATGAATCTCTGTGAGTTCAAGGCTGTGTGTGTGTGTGTCTGTGTGCATGCATGCCAGGGGCAGACGGGGTCTGTTAAGGTGCTTTCCATGTAAGCATGGCGACCTAGTTCAGCCCCTGGAACCTCTGGTGGTGGAAGGAGGGAACCAATTTCCAAAAGTTGTCCTCTTACTTCTAGTCACACGGACACACTATGGCACGTGCAAGCATGTGCATGTGTGAGCAGATGCATGTACAAGCACACACCACACACACACACACACACACACACACACACACACACACGTGTGCGGAATAACGCCAGACATTTTCTGTTGTCTCTTAAAGGTCCATATGTTACAGGTGTGGTCCCCACAAAACAGTAACAGTACAGCTGGAAGGAGCAGCCTAGTGGGAGGTATTTTGGGTTATTTGGCTCTCTTTCTCATCCTCATTTTTATTTTATTTTTTTTAAATATTTATTTAGTTATTTATTATGTATACAATATTCTGTCTGTGTATATGCCTGAAGGCCAGAAGAGGGCACCAGATCTCATTACAGATGGTTGTGAGCCACCATGTGGTTGCTGGGAATTGAACTCAGGACCTTTGGAAGAGCAGGCAATGCTCTTAACCACTGAGCCATCTCTCCAGCCCCCTCATCCTCATTTTTAAAATCTCTGCAGAGGATCAATCCAGGGGCCTCACGTACACTAGACAGGAGCTCCGCATAAGCCGCACTTCCGGTCTTCCTTTTCTGCTGTCTTTCCAAGCCACGAGGTGTGAGTGTTTGCACCGCCAGGGTTCGCACCATGAAGTGTCGCTGCACCAGAGACCCAAAACAAGCTGCTCAACCTTATCCATGAGCTAAAATTTCCAAAACCACAAGCAAAACCACATCTTTTCCTTTTATAGGTTAATTATTTTGGGCATTTTATTATAGTGATGGGAGGCCGACTAACCTGGGAACGACTTAGAAAATAAAATGATCAAGATAGAAATCGCGTGTATGTGTAGGTGTGTGCACATAGGTGAGCACCCGTGGACAGGAAACATGGGCAGGACAGAGGAGAAGGCTGGGTGTCCTCTATCCCCCTCCATCTCGTGACTTTGAGGAAGGACCCCAGCAATCCCGTAGCCCCTGCTGCCCCCCCCCAGCACTGGGGTTATGGAATGCATTGTCACGCCTAGCTTTTTAAGTGGGTGCTGAAGACCCAAACTCAGGCCCTGGTGTTTGTACAGCGAACTCTCTTATTCACTGGGTAACCTCCCCAGCCCAAACACAGTATTTTATCAAAATCTACAAGTCACTCGTGTGACTGAGAAATTCATCAAATTTTCTCTGCTCTGTTTATTTGTTATTTATTGTATTAGTTTCTTTCCACTGTGGCAAAATCTATGACAGGAGCAACCTCAAGGATGAGAAGCTCATTTTAGTTCATGGGTTCAAAGGGCTCAGTCCATCATGAGAGGGAAGGCCTGGGGGAACAGGAATCAAAGAACAGAGCACAGACAATGGCTGAGACAGGAGGATCATGGATTAGAGACCAGCCTGGGCTACACAGTGAATTCTGGCCTGCCTGGGCTGCACAGCAAGACCTTGTCTCAGAATTTAAGTCAGGACCCAAGAGATGGCTCAGGGGTAAAGGTATTTGCTATTAAGCCCGAAGTCCTGAGCCCCATCACTGGAGCCCCAGGGGTACTGGAGAACTAACCCTCACTGGCTGTCCTCTGACTTTCACAGGCACACCACGGTACACACACAAATGTAATTAAAAGCAAATCAAAAACCCAAGCAAACAAAACATCCCATTCAATCCAAGCATTATCCATCCCCAGACCACCCCGAGCCCCGCCCTTCCTTGGTCTCATGTCTGCCACCTCACTGTGGTGAAGGCAGAGCAGCTACATGAAGATTATATACAAGTACTAAGGGGGGGGGGGCACTCCATACAGAGGGATGTGCGTAGCCCTGATCCCCAGGAGGTCCACAAACCAACAAATAACAGTGTTCTTATTCTTCTGGTATATGTATACATAACAGACCTCAGAGACTCCCAGGAACACTTGGCAGGTGTGAAACCTCCTTCTCTAATTACAGGCTTTGAAGGCACAGGCATGGGATTCCTAGAGCAACAGGCTAACAGGACTAGAGCCAGATCAGTGAGCTCTGAGTTTGATTGAGAGACCCTGTCTCAGTGACTAAAGAGGAAGAGGTTGAGGGTGATTTCTGACTTCAACCATGGGTCTTCGCGTGCACGTTCACACACAACTGCACATTAGCCTACACACAAGCAGAAGAAACATGTATACAGTCACATGCCACACACATACATACACAAATGGGGCAAAGGAGAAAGAAATTAAGATGCCTGAAGATCTCTGGTTGCTGGGTTGGAGGTAATGACAACATCTTGGAGTGGAAATGACTGGTGTGGGGGTAAGTGAGGAGAGGGGGGAACACTGGAGCTGGACCTGGGAATCATCACAGACTCGCGAAGCCAACAGAGGAGGCAAAGGGGCGTCCATAGAAGGAGCAGGAGGTCCCTACAAATACAGGGTAAATCCCCAGTGGCAGGATGGGACAGGGATCTGGGTTGGAATCTGCGAGTCAGTGGCTCACAGGTAGAATCCAAGGGGGCCGATGGAGCAAGATATAGTTTCAGACCCAACGAATGGTCAGCAAATGCTGCAGAGTTCAAATAGGATGAAACTGGAGGAGAGGCCACTGGCGGTGGCCAAAGGAGCCCCTGAGAGGGTTATGTGAGATGGAGGATTTCCCTGCAGGGAAGGCTGAGGCCAAGTTTCCTAGCTAAGGAGGGTAGCTGCCGATGTGTATAACAGGAAGATAACTGACTTACAAGAAAACATCTTGCTGTAAAGAAGGGGGAGAGACAATAGCATTCTTGTCACCCAGTGTGGTGGCACACCTCTGAAAATCCCGGTGTAGGACCCAGCCATGACAAGCTCAAGGTAGGCCTGAGTCTCATTTTACCCTAAAGCAATACCTGGTGCCAAGAGAGACCACAAACTGAGACTACCCAGGTACCACCCAGGAACAAACCATCCAAAGGACATTCCTAACATTCCAACCCTTGTAGATAGGATCACCTGCCAGAGCACACCCCTTGCTTTTCACCAGGACACCCCTAGACAAATGTCAGCCAGTCAGGGGTTCTGAACCTTAGAAGTCCCTCACCCCTACCTTTGCTACTATAAAAACCCAACCCTAACTGAGCTCGGGACTCTCAGACAGCTCCAATTTATTGGACACACAGAGAATCCGAGTTTGCAAGCTTGTGTAAGAATAGAGGCTCTCTGCTTTTACATACAGGACTTTGTCTCCTGGTTGGTTTTGGGGGCACTCCACGATCTGGGCATAACACCAGCATTTGGGAAAAAGAGGCAGGACAGTCAGCTTGAGGCCAGCCTCAGCATCACAGGAAGTTTGAGGGTAGTTTAGGTCACATTAGAAGGTCTCAACCCTGCCCATCTGCCCCCAAATTATAGGATCTGGGATGTAAGACACATGGAAGAGGCTTAAGAGAGAAAGCAGGTCCTGAGATGCACAGGGAGGTAAGGTCAGGATCCTACTGGGGGAGAAATGGTCTTGCTTTGTCTGTAGCCACGCCCTTGTCCCCTACTGACTTGGAACTGCCTAGCTGGGAGGTTCTCTGAAATCCAGCAGGGCACTATGGGAAAAAGAGGAGTCTGTGTCTAAAACTGGGTTTAAGAACAGGAGAAATGGCTTGGTGCATAGGGGCACTTGGCTGCCCTTCTAGAGGGCATAAGTCTGATTTCCAGTACCCACAAAGAATTTCAAAACAGTCTAGAACCCAAGTTCTGGGGGGGCGAAATGTGACGCCCTCTTCTGACATTGGTGGGCATTGTATGGACATGGTGCAAAGACATAAGCAAGCAAAACACTCATACACATAAAAATAAAATTAAAAAAAAATTAAAACTGGCATTAAAAGGGTGATTTGAATGGAATAAATGACTTAAGTCAATGAGCATTTTTGTAGGTGCTGGCATACGGAGTCAAAATTCTGAAAACATCCTTCTGGATGCTGGTGTAGCGTTCAAAGCAAACGAGTAATAGAAGAGAGGGGAAGGAGCGCCCTCTAGCGTCCCTTTTCTGTGGGAACCAGGGACTAAAGAAGCTGGCGGAGAAATGCGAATTTCTCAACTTCTGATGACATTTTGATGACAGCATTACTGTCAAACACCAATCATGCGCCTGCTGAGTAAAAAGATATTTGGAAAGAGCGAGTGAATCTGGGATCCTGTGAAGGATTTCCCACCCCAGAGGGTGAGAAATGAGGCTCCTGCGGGAACGAATACAATAGAAGATGGACGGACAGAAATAGGTGGACCGCTATAAACAGAAAAAAATCAAAACTGGAAAGGACAGGTTTCAAAGTCCGTGTGGGAATGGAAATGTTTCTGATTTAGACACTTGAGATGATACCTGACTTTCTTTGAAGGCTCCAGTTTCGTCAGTTTTTTTTTTTTTTTCTGTCTTTCTGAGAAAGGGTTTCTCTGTAATTGTTGGAGCCTGTCCTGGAACTCATTCTATATTGAGGCTGGCTTCAAACTCAGAGAGATCTGCCTGCCTCTGCCTTCCAAGTGCTGGGATAAAAGGCGTGCATCACCACCGCCCGGCTGTGTTTTCTCTCTCTCTAAGATAGTCTTACTGTGTGGTTCAGAGCTGGCCTTTCTACAGCAACCCCCCTGCACATACCCATAAATAAAATATTTAAAAATATGAGAAAGAGGAGGAGGAAAAATAATTACGTGATGATTCCAGTTTTGTTTGTTTGTTTGTTTGTTTTATTTGAGACAGGGTCTTACTATGGAGCTCTGACTGGCCTAGAACTCAGTCATGTAGACCAGGCTGGCCTCAAACTCACAGAAACCTGCCTGCCTCTGCCTACCAAGTGCAGGTATTAAAGGCGTGCACCACCATGCCCAGCTAATTCAATGGCTCACAGCAGCCTTCAGCTGCTCTCTGAGAGCCCATGCGAGTACCAGCCCTAACCCTCCCATCTCCCCACCAGCGTCTTCTCCACTCTCTATCCTAGGAAGACCCTCTGTCCAGCCCAAGTACTGAATGAGGGTTGATCCAAGACACAACAGGAGAAGGGAGGACATATCCACTCAAGGAGGTGCTGGTAGCCACAGGGCAGCTAAGCCAGGAAGAGTGCCGCTTTGTAGCCACTGTTTGGGCTCGCTACTCCATCCAAAATTTCCCGTCTATAAACTGAGGGTGCCAGTCCTTCCCTCCTCCCTTCCCCCCTCCTCTCTCCCACTAAAGGTCTTGCAGGAACTACACAAGCGTAGGCAAGTGGCTTCTGAAGTCTATAGTCGAATGCTGTTTCTCTCTTTTCCCCTCACGCCCCAGACCAACCTCCTGCTTCCCCTGCAATTCTCACAAGCTTTTCTTGTTCCTGGAATGTCCAATACAGTTGTGCAGCCAGCAAGATGACTGTCAAAGCAACACAAGCTGCAGGGGAAGGAACTGCTTGTTTGCATTCCGGGGCAGGGTGGTGTGGGAAGGTCTTTCCAAACCACCCTCATTACTTCCCCAGACTTTTCCGATTGCCCATGCCAGGCATCTGAGAGTTACTCACCAACCTCGGGATCTCTTAAATCCCACTGTTGTCTTTATCTTTCTCCTCCTCGACCTCCCGCCACCTCTTTAGTTCACCTCATTGTCCTCTCTGCTCTGTGACGGACAGGGACAGCCTTCTTTCTGCACAGCGCCTCTCCCCAGTTCCCCAGGCTCCAGAGCCCTCTACATGCAAGTCTTCCCAGGTCACTTTCCTATTAAACAGCCCCTTATCGATTCAGTACCTAGGGTGACGCCTTGACTTCCTGGCAGGGCTCGGCTTCCTGTTTGGACCCTTGACTAATTTTCCAGCTCTTTCCCCAACCTCAGGGCAGCTCAGAACAATTCCTGTGGGCTCCGACCTTCACAAACTGTTCAGTCTTCAGAATAACCCGTGGGGACTGAGGGCTTCCTGGAAAGGTTTTTTTTTTTTTTTCATTTTCTCTTTGTCCTCTTCCTTCTTTTCCTCTTCTTTCCCTTCTTCCTCTCTCTCTTCCTCTCCATCTCCTCCTTACCCTCCTTTATAACCCCCCTTTCCTTTTTCCTCCCTTTCTCCAGTCCTTCTCCCTTTCTTCCCTTTCTCCTTCCCTTTGCTCTGGAGGTGCTGGTGATCAAACCCAGGGCTCACACTCGCTCACATTAAGCTATACACTCCAGTCCCCTGTCGTACTGAAGCTGAGGCAGGCCTGGGCACACCAGGTTGACTGATGGCATGCTTTTTCCCTAGGCCTGGCTAATTCATTGCCTCATTTCTTGCTTGGAAATGATGCCCCTTGCATGTCCCGAGCCACTTTTATTGATTCGCTCCTGGCTTTCTTTTCTGCTTGGACATCGCTCCTGCAGCTCCTCCCAGAGTGGTTTAATCGTCCTCTCTTTGAGCTCTGTTCAAGGAACTCTGTTCCAGGAGCCCTGGATTGCAATGGCTGCCCCAGCTTCTTGGGCTCCTTAGCCTAAGAACAAACAGGCTTAGTCCTCACAACCACAACCTGCATCTACAGGGTCTTCATATATAGATCTTTCAATCTCAGACTCTACCAATCACAAAAAATGCTACACAACGTTATCACATGTATGTCTTGCTGACATACATGTATCATGGAGCCATGGTTATGTCTGTACTGAACATCTGTCCTTTTTGGTCACTGTACAAAGGACACAGTACGACAACTACTCACATTGTGTTAGAAATTACAGTTCATCTAGAAATGACTTAATTATATGAGAAAGGCTGGGGACATAAGCTCCCTGGTACCAATTTGTGCATGAGACCTTGGGTTCAATCCCCAGCGCCGAAAGAAATAATGAGTAAGTGGGAGAGGCTAGAGATATTACAATCCCTAGAATATTGGTAGAGTGATTAGCCAGTGCTCACAGGGCTCTGGGGCTGAGCCCTAGTGTCTCGTAAACTGAACGTGGCATCAGCCACACCAGTCATTTCAGCATCAAGAGGTGGCGGTAGGAAGATGAGCAGTTCAAGATCACCCTCAGATACTTCGTAAGTTCAAGGTCAGCCTGGACTATAGGAGACCTTCTCAAATACAGGTAGAAATAAATGGGAGGCTATTAGAAACACTGCATATGAAAACAGTAGGCTATTTGCACATGAGACACCTCTACCAGGTCCATTGTGGTGTCTGTGGCTGTCCTAGGAACCAGTATGTTCTTCCAGAGCCTATAGCCCTCCAGAGTTCGTGTTTTAAAAGAAACAACTGTCGGGCCAACTAGAGAAACAGAGTGATGCCATGAACCGCCATGACTGGAACCTCAAAGGTGACTCAGCCCCCCATGCTTCAAATCCCCAGGCTCTGTGACGGGAACAAAGGATCTGTCTTCAGCCCTCACTGAGCCCTAATGGATGGACCACACCAAATTACCAGCCATGGCCCTCTGCCATCTTGGAAATAGATCTTTCAATCTTCTGTAGGGAGGGCCAGGAACTGCAGCAGGGAGCAGGGGCAAGTTCTCTGCTCAGAGCCCTGCCCAAACTTCAGAGTCATGAAGAAAATAATCAACCGCTCATTGTAGCAATTAAGTCTGGGAGAGTTTGACACCCAGGGATGAAGAGTTGAAAGACAGCCACAGACAACGCGCAGGACTGGAACTGGATAAGCTCTTCTTTGCCTTGGTAATTCTTGGTCCAGACGATTCTGGGTCATATTCCAAAATAGAATGGTGGCAGAGCCCAGGCTGGCCCTTTTGGCATAGTCCCTGAGTGTAACAGGCTTATGACATGACCAAAGGGTCCCCTGGGAAAAAGAGAGAGGCAGGCACAGCTTCAAACCACTCAGCTTCTCCATCTGCCCAAGGATGCTGCTGGGGACTGACCATGAGGACACAAGCTCCAGGAAGAGGACACCTTTCCTATAGGAAAGACATAAAATCTTGGGGCTGGAGAGATGGCTTAGCGGTTAAGAGCACTGACTGCTCTTCCAGAGGACCCAGGTTCAATTCCCAGTACCCACATGG
>NW_026067956.1:1206776-1208150 GCF_014885135.2 Alexandromys fortis
TTTTTTAGTTTTTCGAGACAGGGTTTCTCTGTAGCTTTGGAGCCTATCCTGGCACTAGCTCTTGTAGACCAGGCTGGCCTCGAACTCACAGAGATCCACCTGCCTCTGCCTCCCGAGTGCTGGGATTAAAGGCGTGCGCCACCACCGCCCGGCTAAGAAATCCTTAAAAAAAAAGACATAAAATCTCAATGTGGAACAATGCTTTCGTGGCACCCTAGGTCATACAAACAAAGTGATTATTATTAGATTGTTTTGTCCCGGCCCATCATTTGGACACAGACCACTTTATTCTGTACCATCAGTCTGGGCCACTGTTCAAAACCATTTGTGTGTGTGTGTGTGTGTGGTGTGTAGAAAGACTTTTCTGGCATCTCAAGTGATGGTTGTGTTTGCTATCCTTTTCAATCCTGTGCAACATACCCAAAATAAACGCTTTCCGAGGAAGGACTTTTTTTGGTTGCTGGCATCAGAGTTTCGGTCCCTGGTCACTTGGCTGCATTGATTCTGGGCCCATTCATGCAGAATAGCGTGGAAAAAACAAAAGCTGTTTCCCCGTGTGGCAAACAGGGCAGAGAGTAAGACAGGAAGGGGCCAAGGTCAAGACAGACCCTACAAACTATGACCACTGGAAACCTACTCCCTCTAACCAGACCCTACCTCCTAAAAGCACATTTGGTACAAGCTCCTCAGTGAATTAACTGACCAATGAAGTCAGACCCTAATGATGCAATCACCTCCCAGGGATTGGATTTGCCATCGGGGACCACGCCTTCAACGCCTTCAACAGACGAGCCTCTCTGAGGCTACATCAAACTCAAACTGTGATAGCAGATGCTGCTTTTCCATATTCTGTTTTACTTAGGTAACTATGCATCTTCGAGCAGCAGTTTCTGGGACACTGAGAGGGCTACACGGGTAGGTGGTTTAGTGTAGCCGGTAGTGCTGTGAGGTGAGCCCACCCGTAAAGCCAAAAAAGAAAGCCACTATTGCTGGCTGGCGGCTGCAGAGGGAACAGGCCCAAATCTTGCAGCCCTGAGTATTAACAGCCCTTTGTCTTTTACGTACAAACCCCACATTCTGGTAGTCACACTTCTGTCAGCAAGCAGCAGAACTACAGTGTTGAAATAGGAGCGGCGGCGGGGTTGCGTCCCCAACACCCCGGCCGCTTGGCTAGCTTATGCCCGAAATAACAACACACAAACTGTATTCATTTAAAGAACTGCTTGGTCCATACTCTAGCCCTTATAGGCTAATTCTCGCACCTGGACTAGCCCATTTCTAATGATGTTTGTAAGCACCCCAAGGTGCGCTTACCGGGAAGATTCTAGCCTACATCCATCTTCATCGCGTGTGCCTCAGAGAGCAGAGCTATCG